>NC_053024.1:468621791-468766685 GCF_003073215.2 Triticum urartu | reverse complement strand
CTACCCATAGGCCTCAGCGTTGCCTTTCAAGGTGCAATTGCTTCAGAACTTGCAATAGCCCAGCGAATTGTAGAACTGAAGCAGAAAATTGATTATGAAAAGGCTCATTTCAAGAAGCACGTGGCCAAGCTCAGCGTGCAAGAAGTGAAAAACTTCAAGATCATGTTGCACGAGCTGAAAGAGAACTTTCTGAAGACGCGTGCTGAAGCTCAAGGCTCGCGAGAGCGCATGAAGACTTTGGCTGATCGCTGCGTGCAGGCCTACAATGAGGCAGAGAAGCGCAAGACACTTGGGCGTCCCGGCATTGACCCCAGGATGGCCGCGAAGAAGAAAAAGAAGGCTGCTGTGCCTGAACCTGAAGCGCCAAGGTCAGAAACTGCTCCGATTGTCTTCCCCGCTGCAACGACTGGCTCGAAGCCAAAGAGTCGATCAACCGCCTCACAGCACAAGAAGACACGGACTGCAGAGGCTGAATCTAAGAAGAGAAAACATTCTAAAGCCTCTCCTTCTGAACCCATCATCAAGAAGCGCAAGATCAAGAAATCTCGGGCTGCTCCCACAGAGCCCTTGACAGTTGAACCCCTCTCCGTTCGCTATCCTGACGCAGATCGTTAGTTGACTGTGCATGTACCCAACGCTGAAGACATTCCAGCAGACGAACCCAACGTTGTTGAAGACATTGGTCTCCAAGACAATGTGCAAGGTGATGCAGCCCTTCCTCAGCTTGAGACAAGCGAACTGATCAGTATTGGTCGTCCATTGACGCCAATCACACAAGATGCATCGTGGGCAGATCGCCCATAGGAGGAAGATGAGCCCCAACCCACTACAACTCCACCGGCGCCTACATTCCGTAGGCTTCGCAAAGGGCCAAGGGCTCAAGCTGTTGACGACATTCCGGCTGCATCAGCCGAAGAGCATGCAGAGATACCACAAGCTCCAACTCCCCCACACCAACAAGAAGCAGTTCTCCAGGAGAACGTGCCTGAGTCTGCAAATGTTGAGGCTGCCACAAACAACGCCGAAGCAAATGTGGAGCCCAACCCAACAACAGCTTCAGAAGACAATGAAGCTACTGCTCCTGAACATTCTGTGCCTAAGTCTGCTGCCCGACCACAATTCAACTATCATATTGCGTACAGACCCCAGGTCCAGAAGCCGATCCCACGACTGTCAAGGTTCCCAGGTCCTGCATCAGCTCCTGGTTCCTTCAACATCAACGGCTTCAGGGCAGATAACATGTTTTTCGACCGCTCCAAGAACCCTTATTCAAGGGAACGGATTGTATCAGATAGGTTCTGGAGCCATCAACAGCGCAGCTATTATTCATGCATCCTATACAACCAAGGCCGCATCTTTCCTCACAAGCGCCTTGAGGTTGAAGCTGTTGCTGGTCTGCCTGGTCTGGAAGAAGCACTGGATTGCTTCAAGCAAGTGGGTTTGCTGCCATTTATCACTGATGAAGAGCACTGGAACGAAGAGCTTCTGCTCCAGTTCTATGCCACTTTGCATATCAAAGGCTATAACAGAGATCCGAAGACATGGATTCTGGAGTGGATGACAGGCAATATCCATCATGAAGCCAATGCTTTCGACCTAATTGAGCTTACCGGCCTTCCCACTCCTGACGAATTCTTTGAAGAAGGGTGCCAACTCCATGCTGAAGCAATTGCGAGCATATTTCAGCGTCCTGAGCCAGATATGAGTCAGATGCTCTCAATAATGAAGCCACTGCCTCCTAATGCACCCTATCCAACTAGGTTCTTCGTTGAAGACTTAGAGTACCTGCCCAGAACAATATATCACATCATAAGGCGGACTCTATGGCCTGTAAAGGGACACTCTCGATATGCAACAATTGATGGTGCAATGAAGACTCTGATCTTCTGCATTCTTCATGGCAAATGCTTCAATGCACAGGATCTCTTCATCCGTCACTTTGCAGCGTCTGCCTCAGAACTGTTTGGATTAAAGTTCTATGCTCCTTGGGTTATGAGGCTGATCAAGCTTCACTCTGCAATCTCCTATCAACCCTCAGCCCGCAACCATAGGATATTTTTGCCAGATGTGGACACATCTGCTGAAGCAATATATCCAAAGCCTGGTGAGCAACCATTAAATCTTCAAAATGCAGAACACCAGAGCTTCACTCAAAATATTGAAGGTGTTGAAGCTCTCTCCCGAGTGTATCCCATGGCTGGCACCACACGTGCCCCTGCATCAACTGAAGCCACTGACAGCACAGCTGCCAAGAGACCCAAGAAGCGCGCTCGAGCACTCAATGACCGAGAGCTTCTTGTGGCTCTTCACCAAAAGCAAGATAGGCATCACGACTGGCTCAAACGGCAGATGAGAAGCATCATGCAAGACGTCAATCGCATCAGAAATCTGGCAACCAATAATGCATTTGTAGCACACGAGACCTGTCGCCGCACTTGGAAAGGCCTCACCATGATGAGCAATGAAGCTGAATTGCACAAGGATGGCTTCAGAGAGAGATTCCAATTTGACTCCACACCTCCAAGAAGAGCTGTGATGCGAAGCACACCATCACTTGAAGAGTCAGAATTCTCTTCTTCTGCTGCCACCGTGTCTGCCCGGATTATTGAAGAAGACGAAGACGCGACATCATCTCCACCTGCTTCAACACACGTCGAATCTGCACCAAGCTCATCTGCACCGCCACCAAACAACTCCACCGACCCTGCTGCGCCTGGGAACGCGTAGAAAACTCTATGTCTTCAAACCTTTTTGGTCATCACTGACAAAAGGGGGAGAAGCATGATGTTTATAGTCTTCAAGCGGGTCACTTGGGCGGGTGCCTTTATATTTTGCTACATTTTGCTTCGTGCTTACAACTCCCATTTTTGCTACATTTGCTTCTTTGAGTTGTAACACTTAGCCTTGATGGCCGTCTGCTACCTGCTTGTCACTCCGTTGTGCGACGATAAATTCCGCACTCATCTCTTACTGCAGACGTCCATTTTCCATTATGCATGTCATTATCTTCATATACTTTCACATGCATAGTGGATTGTCATCATAAGTTGAAGTGGATCTCCACAAGTACAACCTGCCATGTGCATTTGCATTCAAAAGGCAAATTACTTATATGGACATCTTCAGGGGGAGCTCTTGCAACTTATGAAGACAAATTCCTTTACTATTTCACAAATTATGTTCCCCGTTGAAAACTTCAACTAGTTTGTCATCAATCACCATAAAGGGGGAGATTGTAAGTGCATCTAGTGCCACCCCTAGTTGGTTTTGGAGTATTGACGACAAACCTAGTTGAGGGACTAACGTGTTTGTGAGAATTGCAGGAAAACACAGGTAGAAGTCCCTCATTGATTCGGTTTTATTACCAGAGATGACCCCTAAAAATGTACGAAGACATTGAAGACAATGGTGGTTTATGAAGATATTCATATTGAAGACAATGACATGAGAAGACTCCCTATGAAGCTTATGGAACTCGAAGACTTAGATCCTTGCGTAGTTTTACTTCATTTATGTTGTGTCATAGGAATCACCGTACTATTAAGTGGGGTCCAAGAGAACCAGTCAGAATGACTGAAGTGATGCCTAATTCAAATCCTATGTCTTCAAGTGAAGACTTTGAGAGAAAATCTTGTCCAGAGTCAGACAAGTCAGCTTTACTTGTAGCCCAAGTAAAGTTGCCGTGTGAGTTCAAAATTCGACCGTTGGTACACGTGTCAGTTCCTTAGTGACCCAGGGTCATTTCGGACAGATCAGGTCGGGTTGCCAAGTGGCTATAAATAGTCCACCCCCCACAACCATAAACGGTTGGCTGCTCAGATTTCAGTGCACGGCTTTTGTCGTTTGAGAGCAACCCACCTCGAAGCCTTTGAAAGAAAAATTCCTAGTGAGGAGAAAAGCCCTAACCACCCAGAGCCAGAGTAAATTGGTCATCACTTAAGTCTTCTTGTCTGTGTGATCTGAAGACTTATTACACTTGAGGACTGTGCATCCAACAGACGGTTAGGCGTCGCGTTCTGAGCATCCAAGAGAAATTGTGGATTGCCAGTGAACGAAGTCTGTGAAGGTTTGGGAGTCTACCTTGAAGACTTACCTGAGTGATTGCGCGAGGTCTGTGTGACCTTAGCTCAAGGAGAAAACGGTGAGGACTGGGTGTCTTGGACTAAGTGTCCTTGACTGGGTGTCCGGGACTGTGTGTCCTTTGGTTTAAATACCTAGCCGCTCCAACCAGACGTACAGTTGTCACAGCAACTGGAACTGGTCCAACAAATCATTGTCTTCAACGTGTCACTGGTTTCATCTTCACTTCCTTTTACTTACAGTTATTCATTGTGAAGCCATTGCATGCTTGCTTTATCTTTAGTCTTCACAACATGAATGTATGATCTGTTTGGCTTCATAACTTCTTCCTACCTGATCCTTATTACACTGAAGCTGTTTGTCATTGCACTTTCACTCTATTGAATACATGACCATGACTGGCCTAGTGTAATCTAACTTCCGCTGCATAGTAATAGGCATAATCTTCACTGTTTGTCTTCATAACTCTCACGTTTTGAAGACTTTCATAAAAATCGCCTATTCACCCCCCCTCTAGTCGATATAACGCACTTTCACCATCATATATGTGAAATTGTGTCATGCTATCCTATTTGGTTAGACAACATAGATATGAATTATTTCATGCCCTCTTTTAGTCCCCACTATCCATTGCACCTGTCTATCATACAATGTCTATACTTTCAATTACTTTTCTTGTTTATCAGCCATTTGAATTGGAGAGCGTGATGGCAGTATCTAAGGGAGTAACAACATGGTCTTGAGAAAATATAGTGCTACCAGTTGATGCAGATAGAACCACGGTTGTACTTGCCCAAGGACCATATCCACCACACATAACCCAGACTCTCGCAGATTGTACCCCTACCCAGTTGGACAGAGAACCAGCTACACCCCTTCTAACCCCAACCCCGGCAGATAGTAACTCAGTTCCAGTTGACATAGCACCGTCTCCACCACAGAGCACCCAAACACGAGCAATTAGTAAGGGAACTGCAGTGCCCAAAGCACGAGGACCACCACTCCGAATCCCAACTCAACGCTTAAAGGAGACGAAGATTTGTTCTCAGGTCAGGTTCTGTAGCTATGGTTCATACTCCTTTGCTCTTGCATTATTGTATTTACTCATACCAACTATTTTCAAATTTGAAGGATGGAATTGAAACTCCAATGGCGCAACGGGTATGTTTTAAACCTGTTTCTTTAACTGGTTTGCTGTTGTAACCTGCTCTATGTTGATATCAGTTTCAATTGAATAAACAGTTATGTTCTCATGTCATGCACATTACAAGTGTTGTTATTGCTCTATAGTTACCCACACTTATATTCTGTCTATTCCGCTTTGTCTTGAACAAATATTATTTGAACTGTGTCTCTATCTTGATTTGGCCATAAAGTGACCATGGTACATAGATATATGTTTGTTTCATGTTGTTATCCTGTCCACTTTACTACTGAACTCATTTACCAAAATGAGTTTCATATACAACATGGTAAACATGTGATGTGTCTGCTTGTTTCTCTTTTAGAATGCGGACAAAATATTGGAGAATAGTACCGCATTATCCAATGGTAAAGGAAGTAATGCAGATAAGGTTCAAGATAGTGAGACATCCCTGTTGGTCTGCAAGAAAGCTGATAAAAACTATCTTGACGACAGTGAGGGAACCCAAAAGTCATGTCTTGATGTAGTGTTCGAGTTACTGGCCACTACTGCCGGCACAAGCTCTTTGAACTCGCTGCCTGAATCAGTTCGTCTTCTTGAGTCTCAACTTCAAGTTGAAAGACATCAATCAGATGTGCTGCGACAGGAAGCTGAAGGACTGAGGAAGTCCCTGCAGAATTCAGATGCATATTTTCTGGTGCAACAGCAAGCGCTGGAGGATTTAAGCGCCAAAAAAGAGAAAGTTAATAAGCTTGCTAAGCATCTTGCCAGCATTATGGGTACCCAGGATATTGTTTCTTGAGATCTTCTGAAGTGTTTTCAGTTCTGGATTTGTTTTGCTGCGGTGTTTATTTGCGCTGGTCGCCAACTTTGACAACCAGTGTATATGATATGCTGCTTTGTTCCCTATATTTGCACTGGTGGCGAACTTTGATGCCCAGTGGATGTAATATGTGTAATAGCCATGATAGCCTAGCATTAGTTGCTTGCTTATTTATTTCCTTGTTTTCTTGTTGATTTGTTTGCTTGTAGTCATTGCAGTTCTTTTTCCACGGTTAGCTAGTGGCTGCAATAACCTATTTTTTAAAACTAGGCAACAATAACCGGGGCTAATATTTACTGTAGTGACACTGGGCCTCCTACTGGCCGTAGAAACAGTGGGCCTTCTACAGGCCGTAGAAACAATGCGCCTTCTATGGGCCATAGAAACAATGGGCCTTCTGCGGGCCGTATCATCAATGGGCCTTATACGAGCCGTATGATCGATTGGCCAAACATGGGCCAAGCAGACCACATTATGGCCGTAAATGGGCTAGAGTTGGAATCGTCCGTTCATGGGCCGACCATAACGGGCCATCGTTAATAGGCCGTATTTGATGACGCTATGGAAACGGCCCAACGTATTAATGGACCACAAACGGGCCGACTGTAACCATAGGCTGACTTTGGCCCACAAGCAGAAAATGACAGTAACGGGCCGTAAGTAAATGAATGCTAGAAATGAGCCCAAGAATAAATGGGCTTTGAGAAGGCCGAAAGATAACATGGGCTGGAAATGGCCCAACGGAATAACGGGCCGTTAATGGGTATAAAGTGATACACTGTTCATTACGGGCCAGTTTCACCACGGGCCGTTAATGGGTGTAAAGTGATACACTGTTCATTACGGGCCAAGTTCACCACGGGCCGTTAATAGGCCAAGAGTTACATAGGGCCTCATATGGGCCGAAAGACGTCATGGGCCATACATGGGCCAGAAGTGAAAACGGGCTGGAATCATATTGGGTGGCCCAGATGACGCTACTGGGCCTAATTCAGATAGGGCGTTAGGGGCCTTGGGTTAGCGGGCTGTAAATGGGCTATATGCGAACATGTCGTTAAGAGGCTTTACATGGGCCGGCACGCCACCTTTTGACCAAGTCAAACAGGCCGGCCTTTTCACAGGAAGGGGCCTCTGTTGGGCCGTGCCAGGTGTTGACGTATCATAGGCGCCTTCTGTCCAGTGAGTGGATGACATCTGTCCCAACGATGAGCCGACACGTGTTTCCTCCAGCCAATGATGATTTTACACGTGGAAAATCCCCATTGGTCGGGGCTGTTAACGGGTTATCGGATCCAAAACCTGACCCGATAGCTTAACGGCGTTCCGTTACGATGGATGCCACGTGTCGGTCACCCTTGACGAAAGCACTTCTATGACGCGGGATTTATCGTCACGGAGGTGGACATTTCCGTGATGATAATTTTGGTAATGCCATGGAACACTTCTACGACAGCACGGGTATGACTATCTTGATTCTGTCATAAAATCGTCATGGATGTACATGCATGACAGAAAATGCGACCTACTGTGACAAACACGTATCATCACGAAAGTGTATTTTTTTGTAGTGCGTATGTGGGAGTTCAACCCGGATGGACCGCGAACTATTCAGCAATTCTTCGGCGTGACGCTCGAAGAGATGTATGGATTGTTCTTCGGATCATGAATAAAGTGTCTAGACACCACCGAGGATGCGGGTCTCAACTGCAACCGTTTAGATACCCACGTAAGTAATTCTGCGGCCGAACATGCTGTCTTTTTATTTGTCATAACATCATTCTGAAAAAAATCGATCTCGGCCAGGACTGGATAAGAAAGGCAGAGAGGATCAGGTGTTCGGCCCCCCTTCCCAAAGGCTCACCAGATCCTGTACTAGCCAGGATGCTTGAGCACGCACCTTATCAAGTGCCATCAGGGGAAGATAAAGGGAGGAATAAAGAAGCCGAAAGCGGGCTTCACACATTACTCATCCAAACCGAGGGAATTAGTGTCTCCCGAAGGAGGATAATCGGGGAGAAGAATCTAGAATCCCCTCTCCCCAAGGAAGGAAAAGGACCGCCTCTGAAGACTTGGAAACGAAGGTTTCCAAACAAGGGAAGAAACCTGCGCCAGGGGGCCCTGCCCCGGAGGGCGTCCTTACCGCACAGCGCCTGCAAGGGGGCCAACCCTCCACCGAGCTGTAAGTGAACAAGAGTACTTTTGGTAAATATATCCTACTTTATCTCCGAGGATAATAAACGAGACATATATCTTGCAGTCCGGCTCGTACCCCTTCTCGACAGAGTTCGTCTTCGGGGGATCTTCTTCCGGAGATGATGGAGAGCGAAACGCCTCCCCCTGTCTCCCCGCCTCCTGGGGCGGACGACCCTGAGGTGTCATCATGGAGGATTTCTCCTGATCCACCAAGGCCAGAAGGTAACCCTTCGGCCACCCAAAGTCCGGAGTATTCGGCTCCTAAGGAGAGCAACAGAAAGAGTCTGTGTAGCGACCCGACCCGAATGGATCAAGTCTCTGTGCTTAAGTGTCATCCCTGGATCGGTATGCTGACACACACAGTACTCGAAGGATTTATAACAGAGGTAAATCACATGTATAAAGTAACGTAAATACTATTACCTCAATCCATATAGCGGAAGCAACAAGGTTGTGGATTCCCATCAACACCAACGGCAAAGTTGAGTGTAGAAATCGTAACCCTAACGTATCACTTACTCGTCGTAAGAAACCTGCAACATGAGACGTTGCAGCCCGAAACGGGTCAGTACATTGAATGTACTGGCAAATTCACACCATAGAGAAAATGATGAACAATGGCTATCACTACATGCATATTTGGCTGGTGGAAAAGCTCTATGGTTATAGTTTTGCGTAAAGCCAATTTTTCCCTACTGCAAAGGAATAAATTTTATTTAACTATCATGGTGGTTGTTGAACATTGAGAATGGTTGATAGCATTCTCAATCCCAATTAAGTAACATCATTAAACCCAACAATATTCATTTAAAGTAACATGATGAGATCAACAGGATAATCCAAGAACTAGATACTCAAGATGTCCATAACCGGGGACACGGCTAATCATGATTAGTTTATACACTCTGCAGAGGTTTGCGCACTTTTCCCCACAAGACTCGATCGCCTCCGTTTGGTTTCTCGCACTACAGGGTGTTTGAGAAGACGGATGACCGAGACATAGTCTTTCAGAAGTGCTAGCACCTTACGATCGGGTAGACCGTACCACCTACATCCCCTACATCTACTAGTCTACCACTGTAAGAGTTCGCACAACTTAGTCAACTATGCCAGAGCCCATAATGGCTTGTGGCTGCACACGGAAGTTTCTAGTATGAATAATCTCATGATCCCTTTGGGCCTGGGTGGCGGTCCAAAATAAAACAGGCAAGTCCTGATAGACATCAGGTGCCTCAATTCACCCAGATGTGTGTTTAAGTTGCCACCTTAGATAAACCATTAAAATTATCAACTCACATCTGTCATGGATATCACTCACCCAATCCACGTCTACTAGCATAGCATGGCATAATAAGCAAACGTAGAAGTAACTCCCAAAGGTTTGATAATAAACAGGTAATAGGTACTACCTCATCTACTTCCCATCCAACAATTTAATTAGATCCTAATCATGCAATATGTGAGGATTGATCTAATGCAATAAAACTGGGTTGTAGAAAAAGTATGATCAAAGTGTGAACTTGCCTGCAATGTTGATGAAGATGATTCGCACTCAAAATCTTGATAGATCTACTCGTCACACTCCGGTGAATCTATCGTAAGCAAGCAATAGTAACCACACATAAGCAATCACTCAAAAGATCAGAAAGAACGAAGAAAACGGTTCGGAAAACTTCAAAACCAAGCAAATAGCTCTTGCAACATAAAACTATTTCGAACAGTACCAAAATTATGTGAATTTGGCGTTATCAGAAAGTTTAGGTGAAGAGCTTCGATTTGCAAAAAGAATCAACTCAAACGGAGCTACGAAACTCAAGTTATGATCAAACGAAGTTTGAATTCAAATCTGATCTAATTCAAATTTTAAACTTTTCAAAAACGTGTTTGGGTTGGATTAATGGATAGAGGACATCATAACGAAGAAGTGAGCGTTGGTTTCGTTGAATTTGGACTAACGAGTAAAAAGTAGTGATAGATTGAAGTACAGGGACTAATCTGTGAAGAAAATTATCACGAATAGGTCCCTGGCCGAAATTAATAAAAAAAAGAAAAATTTCTACAGAACGAGCGTTCGCTACAGAAGCAAATGTGACGAATTCGTTCACTACAGAGGCTAAACTAATGAATGTTCGCTACATAAGTAAATCTAAACAAAACCGTTGTTTTTAAAAAAACCGATCTAACTAACCAAAAAAAACAAAATAAAAACCGTTCTAGAATTTTACCGTTCGGGGCGGTTTTCTGTTGGAAAACCGGAGGCGAACTCCGGCGGCTTCCGGCGAGGTCCGGGCTGCGTGATGCGGGGGGCGGTGGATGCGGCGCGGGGCAGCGCGGCAGCGAGGCGAGCAGGCGGGCGCGGCACGGTGGCAAAGCGAGGCGGCGGCGTGCAGGCGGTGGCGGCGAGTGGAGCGGCGGCGGCGGCGATCGGCGGCTGCGGCGGCGATCTGCGGGGCGGCGGCGAGACGCGAGGAGGAGGAACAGGGAGAGAGAGGGTGGCGGCCTCGCCTTTTTAAAGGAAGGGGCGCTGCTTGGGGAAGGGGGTGGCCGGAGGCGGGGCGGCGTCGGTCTCCGGGAGGAGTCCCGATCGGCGACGGAGGTGGAAGGCGGCGCGGCTGGGCTGGGCCTGGCTGGCTAGCTGGGCCGGCCCAGTCGGGGAGAAGTTTTTTTTTAAACATTTTTTCAGAGAACTAAAATACTAAAAACAAAATAAATAAAAATATTATATAGGCATATAATATATCAAAATTTTCAGAAAAAGAAAATCTACAACATGAACTTTTTGTAAAATCAAATAAAATCCACACAAATTCAGATAAATCGAAGAGTGCTACTGGTCTATTAAAATCCAACAAAAATCATTTTTAAAATACCAAAATGATTTCAAATTTATTTCTCTCAAATTTTCTGTTGTAGGGAATCATGTTACCCTAATTTCCATATATTTTATTTTTGGAGAAAAATAATTTGAATAAAACTCAAACAAATCCAAATTGGAAATTAATTCCAAAAGGACTTGAAATTGATCCTTTGAAACTCCCAACTCATATTTCATAAATTGAAGAAGTCATTTTATCTTCTCTCGTGAAAATCTTTGAGTTGCATAAAGTTTCTGAATTGGAAAATATTTCCCAATGGAATTCAAATATTTTTCAAACACCCTTTTCATTTTAAATGGAAGAAGTCATGTCATCTTCTCTCTAGGGTTTTGTGTTGAAAAGAATTTGAATTCATGGAGATCAGAAAGCAAATATGAAAGTTTGGGAAAGTCCTTTTATTCCCTCTCATTTAACTTTCAAAAGTATCGAATTCACTCACTTTCAGACAATCAATCAAACAATCAATCAATCTATCTATTTGTTATAACATTCCAAAATTTAGAATTTTGGGATGTTACAAACCTACCACCCTTAAAATGAATCTCGTCCTTGAGATTCAGAGAGGCTAGAAAGAAATAGGTTAGGGTTTGGGGGTCTCCTCAAATTCCATCAATCATCACCGGGGTCTGGGGTGCTACCACCCTTAGAAGCATGGTTATGGTTCTATCAAATCTCATATACTCCATCCTTATTCTTGACAGTGTCGGTCTTCTCAGATCCTCGAGAAAATTCCTTCTCTGAGCTCTTCCGGTAGTGGCATAACCTTACCACAATTTTTCTATCCTTTCATCTTGGTAAGGTTCTTCCAAGATTGGGTCTTCTTAGCTGACGGGTCGGGCGCCAAAACTAAACAACTATCGATATCTCATGGTGGTCAACAATTTATGGTTTCTCCTGCAGGAAATGGGTCTGGGTTGATCCTCACCGTATAACCTACGGTTGGCAAAACTGTCGTGTACAAGGGAAAAATTCTTATACCATTCTAAGGTTTAAATAGAGTTTTGATCGTCTTCTCTCTACTATAGGCAAGTCACTCAGATTTACCATCCCATATAGCAAGGCGAATAATAAGAGTAAGTCGGTATGGTGATCAATCCATCCCGCACCCAAATCATTACCTTGTATACGGTTTAGCGAATCTCGCATTCTAACACTCGGTCATCCTCACAAGCATTGCAGAATTTCTCTTGTCGACGAACCAAGTTCGGATATATCCATAGATTCTGCAAGCCAAACAAACATCTATCGTTCCTTCACAACTCTCAGGTTTTGCGTTACTCCTCTAAGATCGTCTGTCGACAAAATCGTAACTTCTTTCAGGGTTTTTCCTTCAGCAAGAATGTGCTTGCTTCTTGGCAGGTCCTGAGGCCTGTGGGTTATGGCACACCTCATCACTTGTAGTCCTTGAACTTATCATCGGGCAACTTATCGCTATTCCAACATCCTAGTATTCTTAAATCCATCCAATTGTACTGTCTTCCTTCCTTCTATTGGCACCAATCTAGGACATGATTACTCAGACTCATCATGGAGTTTCCATTGATCCATATTTCCGACATCATACCTCCTTTATATCCAATAGTAATTTATCTCCCCATCCTCGTGGGTTATCCCACATACCGAGATATAAACTTATACTTATGGAGTCCGTATTCCACTTCGTGGAACATCATTATCCTTTCCAGGGTCAAGCGTCCTTACAGGGGAATATTGGCCATCTCTGCATGGCACTTCTTCAACTGGGAAACGTGAAACACATCTTGAACTCCTGACAGTCCTTCGGATAACTCCAACTTGTAGGCCACTTCTCTCATACGCTCCAAAACTCGGTATGGTCCTACAAATCTCGGGGCTAACTGTCCCTTAACTCCAAATTGTTTAACTCCTCGCAGAGGGGTCACACGAAGACATGCTCTATCTCCAATTTCATAGACTACCTCCTTGCGTTTTTAAGTCTGCATAACTCTTCTGTCTGGACTGAGCTACCTTCAGTCTATCTCGAATCAACTTAACATTCTCTTCTGACTCCTTTGATCACCTTTGGTCCAAACAACTGTCGGTCTCCAACTTCATCCCACTTACTCTTGGGGCATCACACATATCGAGACAAAACTCGTATTCATTTTGTCCGAAGTCCACTTAGTGGAGTATCCTTATCTTTTCCAGGAGTCAAAGGCACAAATCTTCCATAGACCATATTTCTCTTATCCTCAAAATGGTCAAAATCCTTCTTCATAGAGTAATAACTCATAAAATCCATATCAGTACCAACGATGCTAACTTTATTCATTCTCAAGTGATTACAATCTCTTGCTTTTCCATTACATGTCTCAACTCAACACCTCAATATAAAAGAAAATGTTCTCACTTCTACTACTCCATTTCTTTTGTTGCAAACTCAACTATCTAGCACAGGTTTCCTTCTCCTTGGGGCATTCTCTGGCAAAGTGCCCTGCTCCATTACAACTAAAACATATTACTTCTGACAAGTATCGAGGTTTCCTTTTTGGGCAATTGTTGAGGTAGTGTCCTGACTCCTTGCACCTGTAACAGGTGATATGACTCAGGTCCTTCCTGGAATCCAATCTGCTTCTCTTCCTGGACCTTTCCATTCCAATCAGGGCTTCTATCTCCTGTGGGTCATATTCTACTTCCTCTGTCGGGAATTCTACTAAATCCCCATTCAAACAATTCTGGGAGATGTGTCCTTCTTCTCCACATGAATAGCATGACTTGGTGCAGGGTTTACTCGGGTCTTCTTTAGATGTGTCCTCCATCTCTTCCTTCATCACAACTTCTTCTAAAATTTCCATGAGGGCTCCTTTCGTTACTTATTTCTTCTGCTGGATGGTTCATTGTACCATGGGGTAAATGTGACACTGAGCAGGATAGTGGGTAGTCCCTTCACACAAGAAACAAGTAATCTGCCTAGTTGGGCATGATTCAGCTGGGTGACTTCCTTCACAATTTGGGCATTCATCCTTGTGTTCTTTATGGTTGTGTCCTATTTCACCACAGAGCTTGCATGCACAAGGTTTCTTCATATCATTTCCATAAGGCTCCAATTTCTGGGACACAAACTGAGACTTTAGCAAAGTCAACTTAAAATCTTTCCAAGTGGTTACTCCTTGCCATCCATTTATGGTTTGGTACATCCTCCACCAAGTAGCAGCACCTCTTTCAAAGCACTGAAGAGCATGCTGGGTCATATCATGTCCAACTATAGGGTTATTCTCCAAGTGATCCTCCATGTTCTGAATCCATCGGTCGGTCTCCAATTGACTCATTAGTCCCGAAAATACAAGCTCATCACCATTCATCCTCTATTGGGTCCATGGGTTTGGGGTGAGATAAGAGAGATCAAGAGGGATGCACACAATACAAACAAAAGTTTTTGAAAAGACAGATTTTATTGTGGCTGTCGGAAAAACAACAAACAAATGACAGCTCACAAACATCGCATCTAACATAGGTATATAACAGGGGTTTGGTCTTCTAGAGGTCAATAAATCTTCAACGTCTCCAAACTCTTCAAGCCTTGTTCATGCCTCCAATGGCTTCTTCCGATCATGCTTGTCTTTCTTCAAGTTCTTTTGCCAGATCAATCTCTGTTGATGCGAAGTCTCTCGTGACGTCCTTTAATATTCCGGAGTTGCATTTCAAACTTCTGGTTTCAACATCCTTCACATGAACCATGGTCATACTGTCCTTCAGTTCCTGACAATTCTCCGGTATCTCGAGGTTGTAGCTCCTCCAGCTTGGCTACTCTCATCTTCAGCATCCTGAGTTCCTCATGAAATACTTCCTTGTCTAATACGACTTCCTGGAGCTCCATTTTAAACTTCTTGATGTACTACTCCAGATCCTGGTGATACACCGGCTAGGGCTAAAACTTCATCTTATGATAGGTGCTCCATCAGCCTTCTTCCATCAAATCGATGAAATGCATCCTTAACTCAGCACGGTGACAATAGCATCAGCGGCGATGACATCACAGATAACCGTGTTTCTACCCTTGTCATTGCCATGAGCTATCTTCCATAATTGATATCCCCTGCCTTAGGGTTTTCTTGACAAAACTTTGAGGTTTTTAACTCTCCATGCTTGGTCTTTCTCTGATACACCTTGATCTCGGGTATTGACAACTTCCATAGTCTGCCAAGTTCCATAAGGGTAGCCTTCCTTGGTCATATAAATCTGGGAATTCTTCAGAGCCTTCAAATTCTACTTGTCTTCGGCCTTCAACCATTGTAGTTTCCATTATTCAGATGCACGGAAAATACTCTTCATTCCGAAGTGGTCTTAGTTGTCCAATATCTTGTACTTCTTGGAGTGGTCTCATCAGTGGAATCCTCGAGTGGTCAAAAGGGAAAAAGGGTATGGTCTCACTAAAAGGGAATATTTGAATAAGCTTAGAAGAGAAGAGGGGTAAAAGATCTTTTTGAAAGGGAAAGTTGTAGAGAAAAATCTTTGCTATGGGCTTGCCAGTTTCTAGGGTCACGTCCTACAGTCAACATGTGCTCTGATACCATCTTGTAGCGACCCGACCCGAATGGATCAAGTCTCTGTGCTTAAGTGTCATCCCTGGATCGGTATGCTGACACACACAATACTCGAAGGATTTATAACAGAGGTAAATCACATGTATAAAGTAACGTAAATACTATTACCTCAATCCATATAGCGGAAGCAACAAGGTTGTGGATTCCCATCAACACCAACGGCAAAGTTGAGTGTAGAAATTGTAACCCTAACGTATCACTTACTCGTCGTAAGAAACCTGCAACATGAGACATTGCAGCCCGAAACGGGTCAGTACATTGAATGTACTGGCAAATTCACACCATAGAGAAAATGATGAACAATGGCTATCACTACATGCATATTTGGCTGGTGGAAAAGCTCTATGGTTATAGTTTTGCGTAAAGCCAATTTTTCCCTACTGCAAAGGAATAAATTTTATTTAACTATCATGGTGGTTGTTGAACATTGAGAATGGTTGACAGCATTCTCGATCCCAATTAAGTAACATCATTAAACCCAGCAATATTCATTTAAAGTAACATGATGAGATCAACAGGATAATCCAAGAACTAGATACTCAAGATGTCCATAACCGGGGACACGGCTAATCATGATTAGTTTATACACTCTGCAGAGGTTTGCGCACTTTTCCCCACAAGACTCGATCGCCTCCGTTTGGTTTCTCGCACTACAGGGTGTTTGAGAAGACGGATGACCGAGACATAGTCTTTCAGAAGCGCTAGCACCTTACGATCGAGTAGACCGTACCACCTACATCCCCTACATCTGCTAGTCTACCATTGTAAGAGTTCGCACAACTTAGTCAACTATGCCAGAGCCCATAATGGCTTGTGGCTGCACACGGAAGTTTCTAGTATGAATAATCTCATGATCCCTTTGGGCCTGGGTGGCGGTCCAAAATAAAACAGGCAAGTCCTGATAGACATCAGGTGCCTCAATCCACCCAGATGTGTGTTTAAGTTGCCACCTTAGATAAACCATTAAAATTATCAACTCACGTCTGTCATGGATATCACTCACCCAATCCACGTCTACTAGCATAGCATGGCATAATAAGCAAACGTAGAAGTAACTCCCAAAGGTTTGATAATAAACAGTGAATAGGTACTACCTCATCTACTTCCCATCCCACAATTTAATTAGATCCTAATCATGCAATATGTGAGGATTGATCTAATGCAATAAAACTGGGTTGTAGAAAAAGTATGATCAAAGTGTGAACTTGCCTGCAATGTTGATGAAGATGATTCGTACTCAAAATCTTGATAGATCTACTCTTCACACTCCGGTCAATCTATCGTAAGCAAGCAATAGTAACCACACATAAGCAATCACTCAAAAGATCAGAAATAACGAAGAAAACGGTTCGGAAAACTTCAAAACCAAGCAAATAGCTCTTGAAACATAAAACTATTTCTAACAGTACCAAAATTATGTGAATTTGGCCTTATCAGAAAGTTTAGGTCAAGAGCTTCGATTTGCAAAAAGAATCAACTCAAATGGAGCTACGAAACTCAAGTTATGATCAAACGAAGTTTGAATGCAAATCTGATCTAATTCAAATTTTAAACTTTTCAAAAACGTGTTTGGGTTGGATTACTGGATAGAGGACATCATAACGAAGAAGTGAGCTTTGGTTTCGTTGAATTTGGACTAACGAGTAAAAAGTAGTGATAGATTGAAGTACAGGGACTAATCTGTGAAGAAAATTATCACGAATAGGTCCCTGGCCGAAATTAATAAAAAAAAGAAAAATTTCTACAGAACGAGCGTTCGCTACAGAAGCAAATGTGACGAATTCGTTCACTACAGAGGCTAAACTAATGAACGTTCGCTACATAAGTAAATCTAAACAAACCGTTTTTTTATAAAAACCGATCTAACTAACCAAAAAAACGAAATAAAAACCGTTCTAGAGTTTTACCGTTCGGGGCAGTTTTCCGTTGGAAAACCGGCGGCGAACTCCGGCGGCTTCCGGCGAGGTCCGGGCTGCGTGACGCGGGCGGCGGTGGATGCGGCGCGGGGCAGCGCGGCAGCGAGGCGAGCAGGCGGGCGCGGCGCGATGGCAAAGCGAGGCGGCAGCGTGCAGGCGGTGGCGGCGAGTGGAGCGGCGGCGGCGGCGATCTGCGGGGCGGCGGCGAGACGCGAGGAGGAGGAACGGGGAGAGAGAGGGCGGCGACCTCGCCTTTTTAAAGGCAGGGGCGCTGCTTGGGGAAGGGGGTGGCCGGAGGCGGGGCGGCGTCGGTCTCCGGGAGGAGTCCCGATCGGCGACGGAGGTGGAAGGCGGCGCGGCTGGGCTGGGCCTGGCTGGCTAGCTGGGCCGGCCCAGTCGGGGAGAAGTTTTTTTTTAAAACATTTTTTTTCAGAGAACTAAAATACTAAAAACAAAATAAATAAAAATATTATATAGGCATATAATATATCAAAATTTTAAGAAAAAGAAAATCTACAACATGAACTTTTTTGTAAAATCAAATAAAATCCACACAAATTCAGATAAATCGAAGAGTGCTACTAGTCTATTAAAATCTAACAAAAACCATTTTTAAAATACCAAAATGATTTCAAATTTATTTCTCTCAAATTTTTTGTTGTAGGGAATCAAGTTACCCTAATTTCCATATATTTTATTTTTGGAGAAAAATAATTTGAATAAAACTCAAATAAATCCAAATTGGAAATTAATTCCAAAAGGACTTGAAATTGATCCTTTGAAACTCCCAACTCATATTTCATAAATTGAAGAAGTCATTTTATCTTCTCTCGTGAAAATCTTTGTGTTGCATAAAGTTTCTGAATTGGAAAATATTTCCCAATGGAATTCAAATATTTTTCAAACACCCTTTTCATTTTAAATGGAAGAAGTCATGTCATCTTCTCTCTAGGGTTTTGTGTTGAAAAGAATTTGAATTCATGGAGATCAGAAAGCAAATATGAAAGTTTGGGAAAGTCCTTTTATTCCCTCTCATTTAACTTTCAAAAGTATCGAATTCACTCACTTTCAGACAATCAATCAAACAATCAATCAATCTATCTATTTGTTATAACATTCCAAAATTTAGAATTTTGGGATGTTACAGTCTGGGATTGTCCGGTGCACAACCAGACGCACTGATGGGTCTTTTGGAGCAAGCGGCTATCTCAGAGGCGCAACGTACTTTAATAGGTACGGTGGTTGAGAGGATTTCATCCGCCAAAAGTGGGTTGCATGAGGCTTTTACGAGCCTGCTAAGAGGCTTTGAGGTACGCAAAGTAATATATATATTTTGATGGCACCACACACGCTAGGTGTGCTCTGTACAGATAGTAGCCCCTGAGACTCTGGTTGCTGTCCAGAGGCGGCAAATAGAGGATCATAGTCCCAGGTAATGATCGCGCTGCTTTCATGTGCAGGCGGCTGAGGGTACGGTGGCTGGCCGAACTACCGAGTTTGCCGGACTGAGGCAGCAGCTTGACGTGGCAGATGCCGACATTGCACTTGTGAATAAGCGGCTTGACGAGGCCCAGGGTATGTGTTTTCGGGTGGTCAACAAATATTAAGAGGAGCATGATGCTAGTATCTATAATATGATGTGACTGTAGATGGAGCTACCGCCGTGGAAACCCTTCCGGCGGGACTTTCCCGAGCCAAGGAACAAGCCAGGAGAAGTGATGCGGCCGCCCTAAAGGTGGCCGAAGAGTTAAGAGCCGAACAGGCTGCTCATCGCCAGAGCGAAGATAAAATATCCAAGATGGCTGTTAAGCTGAAAGATGCCGCTGACCGATATGAGCTTCTTGAAAAGGAAAGCCAAGCGAAAGCAGCTGACCTGAAGAAAGCCGTGGAAGCAGCCAAGGAAACCCGCTCTAAAATCAGAGCGGCAAAGGAGGAGCTCCGTAAAGCCGGAGATATCACGGCTGGGAAGCCCTTTTTGTTGCGGATGAAGTTTGGAGATCCGAAGTATGCCCCTCTGGATCAATTATGGAGTGCTGCAGACGCGTACTTGGACTTGGCAATGAGTGCTATTGATGCGATTGAGTTTTTCAAAGATCAGAAAGATCATGAAGTGGAAAGGTTGTTCTGGTCGCATTTCAGTGCTCCAACGCGTCCGCTGCTGTTAAATGAACAAATGGCCAAGTGGGCCGAGCTCCATAGGTTGTCCGGACTTGCCATGAGGTCTGCCGTGGATCATCTTTGGCCGAAGGGACCAAGGCCGAATAGTTATTTTGGTTTAGTGCAATGAGTCCTTGGTGTTGTGCCGCATATCGACGTTGTAAAGAGGTCAGCATGCATAGAGGGTGTGCGGATGGCTCTTGCCCGTGTTAAGACATACTAGGCAGAGATGGAGGCCACCGCTATTGCAACCCGGGATCCGGCCGTAGGCCAGGTCTCGGATGAGCACTATTTTTAAGAAGTCCTAGAAGGCGCTTGTTTAATAGAGGATCAGTGCTCGAAGAGTATCGTGTTTGAGTGACATGTAACCCAATTGTAAAAACAATGCTATTTGGATTATGAAAGCTGTGTTTATACTTTTGCCTGAAAGTATTATGATGCCTCCTATGCGGCCATTTATGTATGTATATAACTTGAAAGTTTGCAGTCGTCGGCTTCAGCCCCCACGCATATAATGCGGGGGTGTTTAGAAAAGCGCGTATTCACACTTGACCCATCGTCTTGGTCCATTAAGGAGGTGAGAGCGCGGCGAACAAGGCAATCCGACTATATAGCCCCTGGTACTTCCGCACTCATCCGAATATGGTGCGCGTACATACATGACCGGGAAACAGGTCCTTCGTTAATGCGAAGGAATCGCGAAGATTCCGCTAAGTCACTGAGTGGTTGACCAGTCTCGCGCTTTATCATGATAGTCAGTTTTCGGCTTTCTCTACTGGGGTGCTCATCCAGATGAACCAGGGCACAATCACAGTAGTTCTCCCAATGCCACCTTAGTCGATAGAGTGGAACATAAGGTAGCAAAACACGGGAGCCGGGCAAACCCAACTATTGACCAAAGACATGATTCGGAGCTAATGCATATAAGGCCAAACTCGCGACGCCGAACACTCCCTAAGGTATTCGGACTTTACAACATATACTTGGCTGAGTAACGCCCTCGATAATGAGCCCTGAATTTCCAAGTACTTGCATTATTCTGACGTGATGAAATGCCAATAACGCCAGCATCCCTTTCGGTTGTGTTGAGTATCCGGAGGGAGTGAAGCAACAAGAGACTTTAAAAAAGTTTTACATAGGGTCTTAATCTAAAAAGAAGCCTTTGAGCGGGTCCCTGCTGCACGTCTGCGCCTGTGTATCCGTTGTGCCGTATCCTGGAAGGGTGTAGCACGATGATCATCTGTAAAAGAGAAAAACCCAGGTGAAAGTCTTCGTGCGAAAAATTGGTTATTCTTAATGAGCCATTAAAATGCAATCTAAATAGGGTCAAGCCGAACTGTAGCCCTTTTTACATGCGGGAAGCCCCTAGCACCACCTATGGGGGTATATCCATCGACCCAATCTCAGGTTTATCTGAGCTGTTACAGCTAGTGGTGCGCCGGACTCATCTAACCGTGTCCGCGGTCTTGACGACCGATCATTTATTCTGGTTGGAGAGGTCGTTCAGTGATTGGCTGCTAGAGTCGCCACATATTCCTCTGTGCACAAGGAACGCTCTGTGTTTCCGCTAACTATGATGACGCCACGTGGACCGGGCATCTTAAGCTTAAGATAAGCGTAATGCGGTACTACATTAAAACGAGCAAAGGCCGTTCTTCCGAGTAGTGCGTGATGGCCGCCTTGGAATGGAGCGATGTCGAAGGTTAATTCTTCGCTTCGGAAGTTGTCGGGAGAACCAAATACGACCTCTAGTACTAGAGAGCCCGTGCAGCGGGCCTCTAGGCCTGGTATTACTCCTTTAAAGGTAGTATTGCTTTGGCTGATTCTTGTCGGGTCTATCCCCATTTTGCGGACGGTGTCCTGATATATCAGGTTAAGACTACTGCCGCCATCCATAAGGACTCGGGTGAGTTGGTATCCGTCAATTATTGGGTCTAGCACCAAGGCAGTCGATCCTTCGTGCCGGATACTAGTCGGGTGATCCCTTCGATCAAAAGTGATCGGGCAGGCCGACCAAGGGTTGAACTTGGGGGTGGCAGGCTCCACGACGTATACGTCTCGGAGTGCGCATTTGCGCCTCCTCTTCGGTATTTGAGTTGCGTAAATCATGTTCACTGTTTTGACCTTTGGTGGGAATTTTTTCTGTCCCTAGTGTTCGGCTGGCGAGGCTCATCCTCGTCTTCACTTGGTGTCTCCCTCCCCTTGTGTTCAGCGTTTAGCTTGCCGACCTGCTTGAAGACCCAGTATTCTCTGTTGGTGTGATTTGCAGGTTTGTCGGACGTGCCATGAATCTGACATAATCTGTCTAGAATCTTGTTTAGGCTGGATGGTCCATCTCTGCTATCTTTAAATGGCTTTTTCCGTTGACCGGGTCGAGAGCCCCTGAATCCGGCGTTTACCGTCATGTTGTATGGGCTGTCTTCGTTGTTTTGACGCTTGCCTTTCTTGCGTCGCGGTTTCCCGTTGCCATCCCTGACTTCGGATCTGCCTGGGTTGCTGGTGCCGCTATGGGCCAGCCAACTGTCTTCACCCGCGCAAAAGCAGGTCATAAGGCTTGTTAGGGCTGTCATTGTCCTTGATTTTTCCTGGCCGAGGTGTCTGGCGAGCCATTCGTCCCGGACACTATGCTTGAAAGCCACTAAGGCTTCGGCATCCGGGCAGTCGACGATTTGATTCTTCTTCATGAGAAATCTGTTCCAAAGCTTTCGGGCTGACTCTCCGGGCTGTTGAATTATGTGACTTAAATCGTCTGCGTCCGGAGGTCGGACATAGGTCCCTTGAAAATTGGCCCTAAAAGCATCCTCAAGCTCTTCCCAGCTTCCAATTGAGTTTTCGGGGAGGCTTTTCAGCCAGTGCCGAGCTGGTCCTTTCAACTTGAGGGGCAGGTATTTGATGGCATGGAGATCATATCCGCGAGCCATGTGGACGTGAAGGATAAAGTCCTCAATCCAGACCCGAGGGCCAGTCGTTCCGTCGTATGCCTCTATGTTCACGGGTTTGAATCCCTCTGGAAATTCATGATCCAGCACCTCATCGGTGAAGCATAGGGGGTGCGCGGCACCCCTGAATTTGGATGTGTCATGGCATTCTTATGACGGTTGTAGCGTTTGGTTTTGATTCCGAGCTGTTATTAGGTTAGTATAGTCGTTTGGGCGGCCATGATTCTGTGCCGGAGCGCGCTTCCTAGATCCGCAGATGGACCTGGCCATACCGGCTTTTTTCTGCAGGTCTTCACATAAATCGTGCGCTGACTTGTGTGCCACATTGTTAGCCACCCGGCTGATTGGTCCTTTTATTGTTTGGCTGAATGGGCTCTAAAGCCTCGTCGTCGAATTCAGGCAGCAACTTGCACTTCGGATAGCTCTTTGTGTGGCGACTGCCGCCGTACTTTTCTTGAGTGTCAAGCACTTTGTTCCATCTGCTGTTGAGCGTATTCTGCACGGTCTTAAGCCTTTGCTTCTGCTTCTTCAGGCTCCTCGTGGTGGCAATAAGCCTTCTATGGAGGTTCTCTTGTTCCAAGTGCCTTTCCAGGATGATGTGTGCATCGTCGTCCGGACTGTTCTCCTCTCCGGAGACAGGTTGATGAGCTTTACCCTCGGCGTCGCCGTGATCGGATAGCGGCTCCGTACTATGTTCGCCGTCCGCTGGCTCATCCTGCTCCATCGCTGGGTCCATGTGGTCGTCGTTTCCTTTGTAGTCGACCGGGGTATTATTCTTTCTCGCGCTGTTATCGTTGTTTTTGCTGAGGCGGGATTTGGAGCGGCGCCTACGTCGTCGCTTTGGTTTCTTCTCGACGGGACTATCCTTCGCTGCATCCTTCTGTTCCTTGTCGTTGTTTTCTTTGGATGTATCCACCATGTATATATCATGTGATGAAGTGGCTGTCCAGCGCCCTGTGGGCGGTGGTTCCTGTTCCTCTCCTGCATCGTCGTCCATACCGTTGATGTCTTCGGAGTCGAAATCAAGCATGTCGGTTAAGTCGTCGACAGTGGCTATTAAGTGGGTGATGGGTGGGGAACGAATTCCTTCGTCGTCCGCTTCCCACTCGAGCCAGACATAGTTCGGCCGAGGGTCTCCTGACAAGGAGAGAGACCTCAATGAATCTAGCATCTCGCCTAAGGGCGAGTGCTAAAAAATATCCGTGGAGGTAAACTCCATGATCGGTGCCCAATCAGATTGGATAGGCACGGACGCAGGCGGTTCGGAGCCTGTGGCCGGGGACGAATCCAAGGGTCCGGTAACACAGGTCTCATAGGAGGTGAAGTCAGTATTCGGCTCTATCGCCGCTGACTGTGAGGCCTCCGTGGCGGGGTCCATTCACCCGTCCTCGGATGGCACGATCTGCTACGGATTGAGGGCCGGAGTAACCGCAGGTGCGATCTCCCAAACACCATCCGATGGCAGAGCTAAGTCATGCTCGTCGTGACTGTGCGACGCGCCTGACATGAGCTTGAATCCATTGAAGATCAAGTCTCCGCGGATATCGGCAGTGTAGTTCAAGCTTCCAAATCTGACCTGATGGCCAGGGGCGTAGCTATCGATCCGCTCTAGATGGCCAAGCGAGTTGGCCCGCAGTATGAAGCCGCCGAATACGAAGATCTGTTTGGGGAGAAAAACCTCACCCTAGATCGCATCGTTGCCGATGATCAAAGGAGCCATCAAGCCTTTATCGTGACAGGACAGTGGAACTCTCAATGAAGCACCAATGTCGGTGCCAAAACCGGCGGATCTCGGGTAGGGGGTCCCGAACTGTGCGTCTAAGGCTGATGGTAACAGGAGGCGGGGGACACAATGTTTACCCAGGTTCGGGCCCTCTCGATGGAGGTAATACCCTACTTCCTGCTTGATTGATCTTGATGATATGAGTATTACAAGAGTTGATCTACCACGATATCGTAGAGGCTAAACCCTAGAAGCTAGCCTATGATTATGATTGTTGTTGTCCTACGGACTAAACCCTCCGGTTTATATAGACACCGGAGGGGGCTAGGGTTACACAGAGTTGGTTACAGAGAAGGAGATCTACATATCCGAATCGCCAAGCTTGCCTTCCATGCAAAGAAGAGTCCCACCCGGACACAGGACGAAGCCTTCAATCTTGTATCTTCATAGTCCAACAGTCCGGCCAGAGTATATAGTCCGGCTGTCCGAGGACCCCCTAATCCAGGACTCCCTCAGTCATGGCCGATAAGATCTGACTTGGCAATTGAGGATACCAAGCCGCCGCCATAGAAAGTGTCCTTCAAAAATGACAATATGAGCTCGATGGCATATAAATCTCGCAAATCCTTGACCGCTTGGCGGAGGAGATCAGCGGCAGGGCCGTCGACGAGATCGACGGTAGTTGAACCAGAGGGGTTGGGGATGGACCACTTAACCTGTGA
Source organism: Triticum urartu (assembly GCF_003073215.2). NCBI lineage: Eukaryota > Viridiplantae > Streptophyta > Magnoliopsida > Poales > Poaceae > Triticum > Triticum urartu. The sequence goes on along the minus strand of NC_053024.1, from coordinate 468,741,550 downwards.
CATGGCCCGCATGAAGCCGTCAGTGTGGAGGAGCTTGATGTCGTAGCTAGATTTGCCGAGATACAGTAATACGCTAGCCCGCTGACATGAAGCCTTCGGCATGGCAACATAGTCAACGTCTTCGCCGGCTTCAGCAGCGATGTGTTGCTCCAGGATCGATAGGTCGGGGCAAACGGCGGCCACCTCGCCAACGTCCTCCGAAGAGGCCATGATAAACCTCTTCTTGGCCGAATGCTTGTTGGGCTCCCCGGGATACATGGTCGACCTTAGGCTGCGACATTCTGGCGCAGGGGATGTGGATCTGGCGGGGAGGGACACTGCAGGCCTCATCTAAAAACTCAGGGGAGTGGGGCGACGATATGAGAATCACTGGGTAACCTTAACTTTATTATCTAAGCTAGGAGGAACAGGCAGACTGACAGGGGGCGGCGGTGGTGGCCGCGAGCTAGGGTTCAAGGGGCGAGGGGCGTGGGTGGTGGACTGTGGAGGGGGTGGTGTTGGTGTTTGAGGATACACCACGGCTACTGAAAATTTTAGTAATGGTGGGTGGAGATGGTGGTGGACGGTTCAAATGCCTCGGCTACTGCAATTTTACTATATGGTCGGTGGTGGAGGAGTGTGGGCGACGGTTGAAGTACGGCGGCTACTAAAATTTGTGTAGAGGAATTGATGTGGGGCGGGAGTGCCCAAGATCGCGCACGGTCCAATAAAAATATGCATGTATGATAATAAGGAGAAGTGGCACGGAACCGCCGATTTTTGCAACGCTCAAGGCGGGTAGTTTGTTTTTATATTTCTAGCTAGCTGGTCTATCACACATGGTTCCTCCTAATTTACAAATAAACTTACCCGCCTTTAGCTTGCACAGGTGGTGGTTTTACAGTGCACTTGCATCGCACACGGTTAAGCCAGTACCTCCACCCTTTGCTCGCGCTTGCGCGGTCGTGGTGATTTTACAGCGCACTTGCATCGCACATGGTTGAGCCAGTACCTCCACCTTTGCTCGCGCTTGCACAGGCATGGTGATTCACAGCGCACGTGTATCGCACACGGTTAAGATATTATACCCGTGTCCGTTGAGCGTCATCCGAGTCTTTGCAGCAAAAAATAACATTAGAGAGGGTCAGAAGACAGCCACACCAGCATGTGGCCCAAATATATATGAGTGAAAAGGGTGGTCTGTGATGTTCAAAATTCCAATGCACAACTTTGACCGCGCGGGCCCATGGTTGGGCGCGTCGTCGAAGATCGATGAGAGGGGCCAGAAGTCAAGAACCACCTGGAAGTGGCCAAATATATGTAGGAATATTGGGGATGTTTAAAACTTTAAATACACAATGCATAACTTTGGTGGCACCTGCCTCACAAACCCAAAAGCACCCTTGGATATATATATATATAATGATATAATGTCATACCTAGCTAGGATGTTTGGCCCACCACCTCCCACTTCGTGTCAGCGGGGCGGATGCACGTAGTGATCGATACTTTGGTCATACATGCATGTCGCCATGACCTACCATAAGACGGACCAATGAATCTATCATTTGGTCAAACGACAATTGTTGTTGTCGATATACCGCTTGGGCCAATAGATTGAACCATCATAAAAATCGCACGAGAGGGACCACAAAACCAACACCTCTTGCATGCGGCCCAAAATGATGTACATTGGGAAGGGGTGATGTGTGTTTTCAATATAGAATAATGTACAATTTAGATGTGGTGCCTACCTCTCGATACAGACAACAACCATGAAGGCAAGGTAGTTAAGGACGAGATACACAGGGTTTGATGTAGGTCGAACCCAGCAATCCGAGCATGTGGGAGGGAATCCTGACAATGCATGAGCTCGAGCTTTGGTTGAGCGACATGTGACGGTGACTGGCCCTAACATGAACTAGGAGGAATCCATTCATGGACAACACATACCCCTCATTATCAGTCAAAGGGATGATATATATACACTCGGGGAGCCCACAGATATGCGTGTCGTCACAAAAAACGGACAAGGGAGATGTGGTCGATCAGAAGACCCCGTATACACTGCATGCGGCCCGAAAATATGTATGGGTGCGGTGGTGTGTGTGATGTGTTTAAATCTGAAATGCACAACTTCGATGGGCCACCAACTACATTACAAACCGAACACCGTACCCGACTCCAAGCCTGGTTCAATACATACGATGTCAGTTTCCCAACTTTGAGGCGCCGGGGGTTGGGGGGGCATCGTCCCATGCATGCGCTCAAACTTTATTTGGTCTAGGATGGGACACATCTGTATATATCTATACATCTATACACATATATAGTGTGTGAATAACTTTGAAAGTTGGTCGTTGGATGAAGCCAATCCGACGGTACAGAGATGGCAAATTCGAGCACTACTGGCCGTTGGATATCATCTACATTCCACCAGATTCTGCCACATGTACAATCTAGAAGACTCCATGGTTGAAGTTAAGCATAATGCACAAACCTCAAAACATAAGAACTTCTCCTTTCTTCTCTAGAATCTTCCATATCTTAATTTCCCAAACTTTTTTTTCTAAATGAATTGTCACTTTTTGTTTTTACCTTTACAATGCACAATTCCATGAATCTTAAAATAGATTTTTTATAAAACTAATTGATTTTGGATGAGATGAACTGTAAGAATCAAACGAACATCTACATCATGCATATATGACTCAAAGCTTACATGCTATAGTGTGGTATTTATTCATAATTTGGTTACCAAATATCATGCGTGCAATGCACGTGTACCTTACTAGTATCAATAGGAAACCATCATGGTCAAACCCTTCTCATTGTTCGGTCAAAGGGACAGATTGTGTGGGACCTACTCCCTCCTATCACACACATTTGTGCTTTTAGAAACTGTGTGGGATATTTTACATGGCCAATGTGTCGCCGCTAGCCTTCAATGAGCATTGACACTGGTAGCGGGAAAACGATGGGAGAAGAGGCAACCGATGACAGGAGTGGCGAGAAATGGTAGCCTATTTTTGAAAACCTACTAGAGAAGGAAGCGTGAGATAGCATGACGCATGTGCACAGTGCTTACCCATGTACTGCATGTGCTGTTGAAAGGGCTCAGGGTTGCCTTTTGATCTAGGAGCATCCAATGGTGCACACGTACGATCCGTGGGGTTTGGGTTCTGTCCAATCAGAACACATGACTCCGATCGCGCGCGCAGCAGGGGGAAGAATATCATACGGAAACCAACATTTGGTGGAAACCGGTGAAAACCACGCGAAAAAGATGTTTTGAAGTTTCAAATTTTTTTGAAAAAATACAGGATGTTAAGAGGATGATATTTTATTATCACGCGAAAAAGATGTTTTGAAGTTTCAAAAAAATTTGAAAAAAACGCAGGATGTTAAGAGGATGATATTTTATTATCACACAAAATTTCAAGTTGAAACACATTACGAGATGTGAGCTATGAAAAAGACAAAATCAGCATTGAATAGTGCCAAATAGTAATGTCACTATTCAGGGCTGAATTTGTCTTTTTCATAGCTCACATCTCGTAATGTTTTTCAACTTGAAATTTTGTGTCGCAATAAAACATCACCTTCTTAACATCCCACATTTTTTCAGATTTTTATGAAACTTTAGAATATGGTTTCCATGAAGTTTTCATTGAATATCGGCTTTCTGAGTGAACCGTGTGCTATTTGAAAACATTTCGTGAGAAGAATCTTGGTTTCTAAATCCCCATAAATCCAAAACTAAGCCAAAAATCGTGAAACCTGGCATGGTATCACAACATGGCACTTATATGTCGAGGAATTTTTTTCGTCCATTGTGGCGCAAGTTTTATTACAAGCCTCTTACAAACCGGAGCTTATCTCAAAGAAGCCTCGTGGTTCCGATAGGGAAACGTGATCACTGCCTCTTTTCGCCTTATATTTTCTACTACGGGCAACATGGAACGACGTGATATCCGTGCTAAAATTTAAACTTATTCAGGGTTCGTTTGGCCTTTTTATACACTAATTGAGTTTCCTAGACATTTAATGTCCATAATTCAAATCTGAACTTCAAATACATGCTCCAGTTCACCAAAATGGCTAGAAAATTTATAAATGTGTCCTTGGGTGCATGTTTAGGTCCCATGCGAGGAATGGGAACGAATTACAATCATACCCACGTCCTGGCTCATCCTGAAACATTTGGAATCTTGGTTTTTAAATCCCCGTAAATCCTAAACTCACCAGAAAGTCATCAAAGGTGGCATGGTGTCACGTCATGGCACATATATGCCATGGTAAATACATTGTCCAATTTGGGCCAAGTTTTATTTCAATCCTCTTACAAAAACCAGAGCTTATCTCAAAGAAGCCACGTGGTTCCGATAGGGAAACGTGTTCCCCTTGTGGGCGAAACGTAATCACTGCCTCTTTTCACCTTGTATTTTCTTCCATGGGCAACAAGGAACGACATGATATTCGTGCTGAAAGATAAACTTATTCAGGGTTCGTTTGGACTTTTTATACACAAATTGAGTTTCCTAGGCATTTAATGTCCATAATTCAAATCTGAACTACAAATACATGCTCCGGTTCACCAAACTGGCTAGAAAAATTATACATGTGTCCTTGGGTGCATGTTTAGGTCCCATGTCAGGAATGGGAATGAATTACAACCGTACCGGTGTCCTGGCTCGTCCTCAAACATTTCGAACCTCGGCTTTGAAGTCCCCATAAATCCAAAACTCACCAAAAAGTCATCAAAGGTGGCATGGTGTCACGTCATGGCACATATATTTCGTGGTAAAAACATTGCCAATTTGGGCCATGCTTTATTACAAACCTCTTACAAACCGGAGCCTGTCGCAAGAACCCTCGTGGTTTCGATAGGGAAATGCGTCCCCTTGTGGGCCAAATGATAATCACTCCCTCTTCTAGCCTCGTATTTTCTTCTATACGCAGCACGGAACAATGGGAGATTCGTGCTAAACTTTGAAATTATTCAGGGTTTGTTTGACCTTTTTTATTCATTAATTGAGTTTTCTAGGCATTTAATGTCTATAATTCAAATCCGAACTACAAATACATGCTCCAGTGCACCAAAATGGCTAGAAAAAACGTATATGTTTCCTTGGGGTGCATGTTTAGGTCCCATGAAATGAATGGGAACGAGTTCAGCCATCTCGCCATCCTGGCTTGGCCACAAACATTGCGAATCTCAGTTTTTAAATCTTTCTAAATCCAAAACTCACTAGGAAATCATGACACTTGGCATGGTGTCACTACATGGTACATATAATTGTCCAATTTGGGTGAAGCTATATCACAAGCCTCTTACAAACCAGAGCCTATCGCAACCCTCGTGGTTCCGATAGGGAAACATGCCCTTCTTGTGGGCGAAACGATAATTGCTGCCTCTTCTTGCCTTGAACTTTGTTTTCTACATGCAACATAGAATAACATGAGTGTCGGGCTGAAAGTTGAAACTCTTCAGGGTTCGTTTGGCCATTGTATATATATTACTAATTACTAAGTTTTCTACGCATTTAATATACTCCATAATTCAAATTTGAACTACAAGCACTTGGTCCAGTGAAGTAAAATGGGTGGGAAATCGTACATGTGTCATTAGGTGCGTGTTTAGGTCTCATTTAAGGGATGGGAATGAATTACAAACTTGTCATCGTCCCGAAACATTGAGAATCTCGGTTTTTAAATCCCAGTAGATCAAAAACTCACCCAAAATATATGAAACTTGGCATGGTTTCATGACATGGCACATATATGACGTGGTAAAAAATCATCTAGTTTGAGAAGAGGCACACACATTAGTAGCCAACGAAGTCCTTTTTGAAACAAAAAGATAACACGTTAATATCGCAAACAGTTGTATTATATTAACCGTGTCGAAATTTAATCATACTTGGTGGCATGCGTGCGGCTATTTGATTAAATGGGACAAGCGCGAGAAGTCCGCCGTGCAGGCCCGATGGGACACGTGCATCCTGTCCACCTCGTAGTCGCATGCTCGATGCTATGTCTTGAGCTTACATTGGTTTTCCCCGAAGAGGAAGGGATGATGCAGCAGAGTAGCGTAAGTATTTCCCTCAGTTTTTGAGAACCAAGGTATCAATCCAGTAGGAGCCCACGCTCAAGTCCTGCGTACCTGCACAAAGCGATAGCTACTCGCAACCAACGCGATTAGGGGTTGTCAATCCCTTCACGGTCACTTACGAGAGTGAGATCTGATAGATATAATATTTTTGGTATTTTTGGTATAAAGATGCAAAGTAAAAAGTAAAAAGCAAAGCAAGATTAAAGTGATGGAGATTGATATGATGAGAATAGACCCGAGGGCCATAGGTTTCACTAGTGGCTTCTCTCAAGAGCATAAGTATTCTACGGTGGGTGAACAAATTACTGTTGAGCAATTGACAGAATTGAGCATAGTTATGAGAATATCTATGCATGATCATGTATATAGGCATCACGTCGGTGAGAAGTAGATCGAAACGATTCTGCATCTACTACTATTACTCCACTCATCGACCGCTATCTAGCATGCATCTAGAGTATTAAGTTAAAAACAGAGTAACTCCTTAAGCAAGATGACATGATGTAGAGAGATAAATTCATGCAATATGAAATAAACCCCATCTTGTTATCCTCGATGGCAACGATACAATACGTGCCTTGCTGCCCCTTCTGTCACTGGGTAAGGGCACCGCAAGATTGAACGCAAAGCTAAGAAGTTCTCCCATGGCAAGCACTACCAATCTAGTTGGCCAAACCAAACGGATAATTCGAAGAGACTTGCAAAGATAAACAATCATACATAAAAGAATTCACAGAAGATTCAAATATTATTCATAGATAGACTTGATCATAAACCCACAATTCATCGGTCTTAACAAATACACCGCAAAAAGAAGATTACATCGAATAGATCTCCACAAGAGAGGGGGGGGACTTTGTATTGAGATTCAAAGAGAGAGAAGAAGCCATCTAGCTACTAACTATGGACCCGAAGGTCTGAGGTAAACTACTCACACTTCATCGGAGGGGCTAGGATGATGTAGAAGCCCTCCGTGATGACGGCCCTCTTTCGGCGGAGCTCCGGAACAGGCCCCAAGATGGGATCTCGTGGATACAGAAAGGTGCGGCAGTGGAATTCGGTTTTTGGCTCCTGTTCTGATCGTTTGGGGGTACGTGTGTATATATAGGAGGAAGAAGTACGCCGGAGGAGCAATGAGGGGCCCACGAGGCAGGGGGGCGCGCCCTAGGGGGGGCACCCCCACCCTCGTGACCGCCTCTTTTGTTCCTTGGAGCAGGGTCCAAGTCTCCTGGATCACGTTCGGTGAGAAAATCACGTTCCCGAAGATTTTATTCCGTTTGGACTCCGTTTGATATTCCGTTTATCTGAAACACTGAAATAGGCAAAAAACTGCAATTCTGGGCCGGGCCTCCAGTTAATAGGTTAGTCCCAAAAATAATATAAAAGTGGAAAATAAATCCCAATATAGTCCAAAACAGTAGATAATATAGCATGGAGCAATCAAAAATTAAAGATACGTTGGAGACGTATCAGGCATCCCCAAGCTTAATTCCTGCTCATCCTCGAGTAGGTAAATGATAAAAAGAGAATTTTTGATGCGCAGTGCTACTTGGCATAATTTTAATGCAAATCTTCTTAATTGTGGTATGAATATTCAGATTAGAAAGATTCAAGACAAAAGATTATATTGACATAAAAATAATAATACTTCAAGCATACTAATAAAGCAATTATGTCTTCTCAAAATAACATGGCCAAAGAAAGTTATCCCTACAAAATCATATAGTCTGGGTATGCTCCATCTTCACCACACAAAGTATTCAAATCATGCACAACCCCGATGACAAGCCAAGCAATTGTTTCATACTCTAACTTTTTCAAAACTTTTTAAATCTTCAAGCAATACATGAGCGTGAGCCATGGATATAGCACTATAGGTGGAATAGAATGGTGGTTGTGGAGAAGACAAAAAGGAGGGGAAGATAGCCTTACATCAACTAGGCGTATCAACGGGCTATGGAGATGCCCATCAATAGATATCAATGTGAGTGAGTAGGGATTGCCATGCAACGGATGCACTAGAGCTATAAATGTATGAAAGCTCAACAAAAGAAACTAGTGGGTGTCCATCCAACTTGCTTGCTCACGAAGACCTAGGGCAATTTGAGGAAGCCCATTATTGGAATATACAAGCCAAGTTCTATAATGTAAAATTCCCACTAGTATATGAAAGTGACAACATATGAGATTCTCTATATGAAGAACATGGTGCTACTTTGAAGCACAATATATGAGACTCTCTATATCACGGTGCTACTTTGAAGCACAAGTGTGGTAAAAGGATCGTAGCATTGCCCCTTTTTATTTATATTCTTTTTTTGGGCCTTCTTTTTTTGGCCTTGCTCTTTTTTTATTGGGACAATGCTCTATTGAATGATGATCATCACACTTTTATTTATTTGCAACTCAATGATTACAACTCGATTCTAAAACAAAGTATGACTCTATATGGATGCCTCCGGCGGTGTACCGGGATATGCAATGAATCAAGAGTGACAAGTTGCATGGCTTTGCCACAAATACTATGTCAACTACATGATCATTCTAAGCAATATGACAATGATGAATGTGTCATGATGAACTAGATGGTGGAAAGTTGCATGGCAATATATGTCGGAATGGCTATGGAAATGCCATAATAGGTAGGTATGGTGGCTGTTTGAGGAAGGTATATGATAGGTGTATGATACCAGTGAAAGGTGCGATATTAGAGAGCTAGCAAAGGTGGAAGGGTGAGAGTGCGTATAATCCATGGACTCAACATTAGTCATAAAGAACTCATATACTTATTGCAAAAATCTAGAAGTTACCAAAGCAAAGTATTACGCGCATGCTCCTAGGGGGATAGATTGGTAGGAAAAGACCATCGCTCGTCCCCGACCGCCACTCATAAGGAAGACAATAAATAAATAAATAATCATGCTCCCACTTCGTTACATAATGGTTCACCATACGTGCATGCTACGGGAATCACAAACCTTAACACAAGTATTCTTTAAATTCACAACTACTCAACAAGCATGACTTTAATATTATCACCTCCATATCTCAAAACAATTATCATGCTTCAATCTTTTCTTAGTATTCAACACACTCAAAAGAAAGTTTCACAAATCTTGAATACCAAGCATATTATTATTAAGCAAATTACCATGCTATTAAGAGACTCCCAAAATAATTTAAGTGAAGCATGAGAGATCAATAGTTTCTTTAAAACATATCCACCACCGTTCTCTAAAAGATCAAAGTGAAGCACATGGAGCAAAATTATCTAGCTCAAAAGATATAAGTGAAGCACATAGAGAAAAATTATCTAGCTCAAAAGATATAAGTGAAGCACATAGAGCAAAACTACTTAGCTCAAAAGATATAAGTGAAGCACATAGAGTATTCTATCAAATTTTAATTCATGTATGGCTCTCTCAAAAGGTGTGTACAGCAAGGATGATTGTGGCATAATAATACACAAATAATACAAGACGCTCCAAGCAAAACACATATCATTTTGGTGAATAAAAATATAGCTCCAAGTAAATTACCGATGGAAGTGGACGAAAGAGGGGATGCCTTCCAGGGCATCCCCAAGCTTTGACTTTTTGGTGTCCTTGGATTATCTTGGGGGTGCCATGGGCATCCCCAATCTTAGGCTCTTGCCACTCCTTGTTCCATGATCCATCAAAAGAATTCACCCAAAACTTGAAAACTTCACAACACAAAACTCAAAATAGAAAACTCGTGAGCTCCGTTAGCGAAAGAAAACAAAATACCACTTCAAGGTACTGTAATGAACACATTATTTATTTATATTGGTGTTAAACCTACTGTATTCCAACTTCTCTATGGATTGTAAATTATTTTACTAGCCATAGATTCATCAAAATAAGCAAACAACACACGAAAAACAGAATCTATCAAAAACAGAACAGTCTGTAGTAATCTGTAGCTAGCGCAAGATCTGGAACCCCAAAAATTCTAAAATAAATTTCTGGACGTGAGTAATTTATGTATTAATCATGTGCAAAAAGAATTAACTAAATAGCACTCTTCAAATAAAAATTACAGCAGTTCTCGTGGGCGCTAAAGTTTCTATTTTTTACAGCAAGTTCAACAAGACTTTCCCCAAGTCTTCCCAACGGTTCTACTTGGCACAAACACTAATTAAACACAAAAAACACAACCAAAACAGAGGCTAAATAATTTATTTATTACTAAGCAGGAGCAAAAATCAAGGAATAAAAATAAATTTTGGTTGCCTCCCAACAAGCGCTATCGTTTAACGCCCCTAGCTAGGCATAAAAGCGAGGATAGATCTAGTATTGCCATCTTTGGTAGGCAATCCATAAGTGGCTCTCATGATAGTTTCATATGGTAATTTTATTTTCTTTCTACGAAAGTGTTCCACGCCCTTTTTTAATGGAAATTGAAATCTAATATTCCCTTCCTTCATATCAATAATCGCACCAACCGTTCTAAGGAAAGGTCTACGAAGAATAATAGGGCAAGAAGGATTGCAATCTATATCAAGAACAATGAAATCTACGGGCACATAATTCCTATTTGCAACAATAAGAACATCATTAATCCTTCCCATAGGTTTCTTAATAGTTGAATCCGCAAGATGCAAGTTTTGAGAGCAATCATCAAAATTACGAAAATCTAGTAAATCACACAAAGTCTTGGGAATAGTAGAGACACTAGCACCCAAATCACACAAAGCATAAAACTCATGATCTTTAATTTTAATTTTAATAGTTGGTTCCCACCCATCATAGAGTTTTCTAGGGATAGAAACTTTCAACTCAAGTTTTTCTTCATAAGATTGCATCAAAGCATCAACAATATGTTTGGTGAAGGCTTTATTTTGACTATAAGCATGTGGAGAATTTAGCACGGATTGCAATAAGGAAATACAATCAATTAAAGAGCAACTTTCATAATTAAATTCCTTGAAATCCAATATAGTGGGTTTAGCAACATCTAGATTTTTTTTCTTTTAATCCCACTTTCATCAATTTCATCATTAAGATCTAAATACTCCGAATTTTTAGAACGCCTTCTAGGTAAAGGAAGATCATATTCAGTTTCATCAAGATTCATATTGCTAAATAAAGATTTAATAGGAGACACATCAATAAGTTTTAGATCTGCATCTTGATTTTCATAGGTATTGGAAGAACACGCTTTAATAAAGGCATCTTTGGAAGCACGCATCCTAGCGGTTCTTTCCTTGCACTCATCAATGGAAATTCTCATGGCTTTGAGAGACTCATTGATATCATGCTTAGGAGGAATAGATCTAAGCTTTAAAGAATCAATCTCAAGAGAAATCCTATCAACGTTTCTAGCCAAATCATCAACTTTAAGCAATTTCTCCTCAAGCAAAGCATTAAAATTCTTTTGTGAATTCATAAACTCTTTAACACTAGTCTCAAATTCAGAGGGCATCTTATTATAATTTCCATAAGAGTTGTTGTAGGAATTCCCATAATTATTAGAAGGATTACTAGGATATGGCCTAGGATTAAAATTCCCTCTATAAGCGTTGTTACCAAAATTATTCCTACCAAAAAAATTCACATCCATAGATTCATTGTTATTCTCAATCAAAGTAGACAAAGGCATATCATTAGGATCAGAAGAAACACTCTTACTAGCAAATAATTTCATAAGTTCATCCATCTTTCCACTCAACACATTGATTTCTTCTATCGCATGCACTTTCTTATTAGAAGATCTTTCAGTATGCCATTGAGAATAATTAACCATAATATTATCCAGGAGTTTAGTAGCATCTCCTAAAGTGATTTCCATAAAAGTGCCTCCCATGGCCGAATCTGAAAGATTTCTAGAAGCAAAATTCAATCCGGCATAAAAAATTTGTATAATCATCCAGAAATTCAAACCATGTGTTGGGCAATTACGTATCATTAATTTCATCCTTTCCCAAGCTTGTGCAACATGTTCATGATCAAGTTGCTTAAAATTCATAATATCGTTTCTAAGAGAGATGATCTTAGCGGGAGGAAAATACTTAGAGATAAAAGCATCTTTGCACTTATTCCAAGAATCAATACTATTTTTAGGCAAAGACGAAAACCAAGCTTTAGCACGATCTCCAAGTGAAAAAGGAAATAGCTTCAATTTAACAATATCATTATCAATATCTTTCTTCTTTTGCATATCACACAAATCAACGAAGCTATTCACATGGGTAGCGGCATCTTCACTAGGAAGGCCGGAAAATGGATCTTTCATGATAAGATTCAGCAAGGCAGCATTAATTTCACAAGATTCAGCATCGGTAAGAGGAGCAATCGGAGTGCTAATAAAATCATTGTTGTTGGTATTGGTAAAGTCACACAATTTAGTGTTATCTTGAGCCATCGTGACAAGCAAGAAATCCAACACACAAGGAGATGAGGAACGGCCAAAAAGAGGCAAATAGAGAAGGAGAGGGAGGATAGAGAGAGAGAGGGCGAATAAAATGGCAAGGGTGAAGTGGGGGAGAGGAAAACGAGAGGCAATTGGCAAATAATGTAATGCGGGAGATAAGGGTTTGTGATGGGTACTTGGTATGTTGACTTTTGCGCAGACCTCCCCGGCAACGGCGCCAAAAATCCTTCTTGCTACCTCTTGAGCACTTCATTGGTTTTCCCTTGAAGAGGAAAGGGTGATGCAGCAAAGTAGCGTAAGTATTTCCCTCAGTTTTTGAGAACCAAGGTATCAATCCAGTAGGGGGCTACGCGCAAGTCCCTCACACCTGCACAAAACAAATAAATCCTCACAACCAACGCGATAAGGGGTTGTCAATCCCTACACGGTCACTTACGAGAGTGAGATCTGATGGATATGATAAGATAATATTTTTGGTATTTTTATGATAAAGATGCAAAGTAAGATAAAAGGAAAAGTAAATAACAAAGTATTGGAAGATTAATATGATGAAGATAGACCCGGGGGCCATAGGTTTCACTAGTGGCTTCTCTCGAGATCATAAGTATTTTACGGTGGGTGAACGAATTACTGTTGAGCAATTGACAGAATTGAGCATAGTTATGAGAATATCTAGGTATGATCATGTATATAGGCATCACGTCCAAGACAAGTAGACCGACTCCTGATTGCATCTACTACTATTACTCTACACATTGACCGCTATCCAGCATGCATCTAGAGTATTAAGTTCATAAGAACAGAGTAACGCCTCAACAAGATGACATGATGTAGAGGGATAAACTCATGCAATATGATGAAAACCCCATCTTGTTATCCTCGATGGCAACAATTCAATACGTGCCTTGCTGCCCCTACTGTCACTGGGAAAGGACACCGCAAGATTGAACTCAAAGCTAAGCACTTCTCCCATTGCAAGAAAGATCAATCTAGTAGGACAAACCAAACTGATAATTCGAAGAGACTTGCAAAGATAACCGATCATACATAAAAGAATTCAGAGAAGATTCAAATATTATTCATAGATAAACTTGATCATAAACCCACAATTCATCAGTCTCAACAAACACACCGCAAAAAGAAGATTACATCGAATAGATCTCCACAAGAGAGGGGGAGAACTTTGTATTGAGATCCAAAAAGAGAGAAGAAGCCATCTAGCTAATAACTATGGACCCGTAGGTCTGAGGTAAACTACTCACACTTCATCAGAGAGGCTATGGTGTTGGTATAGAAGCCCTCCGTGATCGATGCCCCCTCCGGCGGGGCTCCGGAACTGGCCCCAAGATGGGATCTCGTGGATACAGAAAGTTACAGCGGTGGAATTAGGGTTTTGGCTCCGTATTTGATCGTTTGGGGTACGTAGGTATATATAGGAGGAAGAAGTATGTCAGTGGAGTAACAGGGGGCCCATGAGGGTGGAGGGCGTGCCTGGGGGGGTAGGCGGCCCCCCTACCTCATGGCCTCCCTGTTGGTTGCTTGACGTAGGGTCCAAGTCTCCTGGATCATGTTCGATGAGAAAATCATGTTCCCGAAGGTTTCATTCCGCTTGGACTCCGTTTGATATTCCTTTTCTTCAAAACCCTAAAATAGGCAAAAAACAACAATTCTGGGCTGGGCCTCCGGTTAATAGGTTAGTCCCAAAAAATAATATAAAAGTGGATAATAAAGCCCAATAATGACCAAAACAGTAGATAATATAGCATGGAGCAATCAAAAATTATAGATACGTTGGAGACGTATCACTTTGCTCCAGCCGCGAAATCCCACCCTCCTCCGTCCGCCACCTCGCCGCTGCCCAGGCGGAGCCTCTTCCCCTACGACGTCTTCCACCACAACAGCTCGATGTCCCTCATCCACCTCCCCACATGAGAATACTCGTCCATATCGTTGTCCCTCCGGTTCAGCCGCCCCGTCCTCCACCTCCAAGGAGCTGCTCCGACAACCGCCCCATCTATCGCGGCTCCTCCATCCCCATAGAGCCACCTTAACCTGCTCCACCGAAACCGCAGCATCCTCACTAACTCCTCAGACGGAGCAGAGGCCTACTCGGCGCCGCCAAAGAGGTTGTACACTAATCGCATCGCACCTTCTCCTTAACTCGACCTCCCGGCGCTGACGGTGCTCCATCTCGCACCCCCATGGCGCGGCTACCTCGAAGCCGGTGCCGCGGGTGACATCTCCACAGCGGCTCTCCCCCAATGCGAGGACCCTTCGGCGGCGGCGACCATACCAGTCGGATCTGGTGCTGCTGCTCCGGCTCTCGCTCGCTCGCGCTGTTGCTGCTGCTCCGGCTCTCGCTCGCTCGCGCTGCTGCTGCTCCGGCTCTGGCTCGCTCGCTCGTGCTACTGCTCTGCTCTCCCCCTCGCTCGTGCTGCTGCTCTGCTCCGATTTAGCTACACTTCATTCGACAGAATCGACTTTTGGGTCAGTCGATTTTCAGGGGGGGGGGGCTCGCCGGAGTTAAGGAAGAACCACCCGCAGCGGGGAGGGGGGCTCGCCGGAGAGGTACCCCACTATCTATCTTAAGGTTCAGGGTGGGGGCAGTGGTCGCCGGCGGTGGGGCGGGGCGCGGTGGTGAGACGGTGGCGTGGGGATCGTCAGAGAAAAAGCTCTGTGCAGGGGCCTAGGGGGCTGGCCGGGGCTGTCAGCATTCTAGGAAAGAGGGTACCCAGAGTTGCCTGCATGCGGCCCACGGCGTGGCTCTGTCAATGGCCCGGTATGAACCAGCTTCAGCAAGAACAACCCAAGACCCTCGCGAGGCGAACGGCACCAATACATCCTAGGGGGTATGCTCACCAGGCTGGCTCCCGAGGAGCGGAGATATCAATTCAAGGTGCACCTCACGAGGTTCATATGACATGAGCCATGATGACCAAGGCCAGGCAGGCGCCAGTGGTCGCAGTGTACCAGTTTCCTCTTTGGTGCTAAGGAGGCAAGCGTAGGCGCCGAGTCCCGAGGGATCAAGCAAAGGTTTCCATTTCGGTGCAACTAGACCAGGACCGCCAGGACGGCAGGACGGAGGTCACCGCGGAGCCCACCACGGCGTCATAACTAGGAGCCTTTGGCAGGCGAAGACTACTTCTGTCATGATAGCATGTACTAGTTGTCTCCCTTCAAATTTGGCCGTTGTGGGATGCCTTCCCGCCTTACATTTGGGAAGAGGACCAAGGCCACTATAAATAGGACCTAGCCACCACTATAGAAGGGATCGGATCCATTCCACCCTAACCAGCTCACCAGCTCATCAAGCACAGGAACACCTCACCTCCTGAGGTTGTTCGACCAATGTACTAGTTCATCCACAAACCCTCGAGGCCAATCCACCATAAAGCAGGAGCAGGGTTTTACACCGCAAGGTGGCCTGAACCTGGGTAAACTGTTGTGTCTCCTGTCCATTTGGTTCGTCGAGCTAGGCCATGGGAACGGTGAGTAGGTAGACTAGCACTACTAGGGAAAACGTTATACACAGAACTTTAGCAGTAGCGCTTGTTAAAAGAGCACGCTACTGCTAGATAGCAGTAGCGCGTGCAAAATAAGCGCGCTGCAGATGGACATATATCAGTAGCGCGTCTCACCGAAAACTCGCTACTACTAAAATTCCAATTACTTAGCCGATGGGCTACACATAGTAGTAGCGATCTTCCAAAAACCGCGCTACCTCTAATAACCTTATAGCAGCGCGTTTATGTGTAAATCGCTACTGCTAATGAAAAGAAAATGAAATGAAAAACGAATAGAGAAGTAAATGAAAATGAAAGAAATAGAAAAGGATAAAGGAAAAATATAAAATGTAAATAAAAATAAATGAAAAAGGGAAAAAATGATGAAGACGTAGCAGTAGCGCGCTAGCTATAGCGCGTTTTCTGTAACGCACTACCGTTACTTTTGACTTAACCAAAAACGGTTTCCCCCGGGCATGACTTCTCCCCCAAATCGATCCCTCGCCCCACTTCGCCACCGTCTCCCCCACTTCGCCGTCGCCCCCACTTCGCCACCGCCTCCTGCCGGCGTCGACGCCGCGCTCATCCTCACGGCCACCGCCCGAGGCCGCCCAGCCTCACCGCCGCCGCCTCTCGGGCTGCCCCCGACCTCACCGTCGCCTCCCTCGACCTCACTGCCGCCGCCCTCGACCTCACCGCCCCCGAGCCCGCCAAGACCGCCGCGTCCCGATCCTGAGCCTGCCGACCCCGCCCCTACCTCCGTCGCCAAGCACCTCCCCGCCACCGTCTCTCCCCTCTCTGTAAGCCCCCCAACCCATCCTTTTTAGTTAATAGATGTTAATGTTAAGTAGTAGATAATATTGATGTTTTTTAGTTAGGGTAATAATAGACGATGTTAAGTAGTAGATAATGTAGATGTTTTCAGTAGGGTTTAGTTTTTGAATTGAGTTTGTTTAACTAGATGTTAATTAGGGCAGTAGGGTTTAGTTTAGAGTAAAGTTTACTTTAGTAGTTAACTAAATATAATCTATATTTGGTTTTTGAATTGAGTTTGAGAGAGCATGTGATTTGTGTAGATTTTCTTGAAGTGTCAAACGCTAGGACATGCAAATTTGAAGTGGTCGGGATATATGCAAATTCCTCAATTGTGGTTGCCCATGTTTCGATTGTGCCCAAGTGGCCTTTTGTTGTTTTCAGGTTCTCGATTTGTCCACTTTTTAGCAAAGGTTATGCCGAAATTTTCCGTGAATTTCAGCATGACTTGTGCTACAAACTAGGACATATCGTATGCCCGGGATTTGCCGCACCAGGAAGGAGTCAACGTCCCTGCAAAACATAGGCCTTTTGTATGTCATTATTCATTTTATTAGGTCTAGAATTAATTTACTAGATTTAATCGTAGGAAACATGGCTAGCAACGATGAAGGACAGGGTTCTGGTGATTGCGGCGACGTCTACCGGATGACAGACGAATTTTTTAGCCTTGTCGACGATCAACCGGTGGCATCGGGGACTGAGACCGACGCGCAGACCGGTGCTGAGACTGAGACCGGCGCTGAGACTCAGACCGGCATCGAGACCGGCGCTGAGACTGAGACCGGCGCTGAGACTGAGACCGGCGCTGGCTCAGGGAGCGGAGCCGGTGTAGAACCGAAAGCAAAGAGGCAACGGCTTCCTAACAAATTCAAGACTACTAGACTGGTGGTCACGGAGGTGGACAACGGCAATTTTGAGCCAAAGGCGCCCGAGGAAGCGCGTCGATGCTACGACAATCAAATAGGCTGCATCGTACGGACAACCGCCACCATCAACGATGAGAAACTACAGAAGATAGAAAATATGAGGAGCTCCCTCCTAAAGAAGTATCACCAGATATTCTTGTTCCCGGGCCGGAATGAGAAGGATTATGAAGATCCGGATGAGGACCCGACAATGAAGAAGATAAACAAACATGCCATGACCAAGTTTAGTGACGCGTTGGCCGCCTGGAAAAATCGAGTGAAAGCAAAGATCATCGACAAGAAGGAACCCTACTCTGAGATTGTAAAGGATAATCCGACAATCACAAAACAGCAGTTTCAAGTATTCAAGGAGGCTTGCGAGGCCGAAGCTGCCAAGAAAAGTCTAAGTACATGAAGGGGCTTCAAGAGAGGAACATTGGGAGCCACCACCTCGGAAGCCGTGGTTACGGCAGAAAGAGGTCCAAATGGGACAAGGAGGACGCGGAAGCCGCGAGTCTGGGCATCCCAGACCCCTTGGCGGATTTCACCGTCCCGCAGCAGCGTGACGTCCTCAGGGCCCGGCACCATTTGGACCCAGTGAAGAAGGTTTACGAGACAAAACCGGTCATTACAGAGTTCATGAGACTGCTGGTAATTTTAGTTTCTGATCAATTCGACTACACACGTTAGTCATATTTGTAAACGATCCTTGTGCCTTTTGCAGAGAGAGCATCACCAAATTGCGGCCGAAAGCGACTCGCCGTCTGACGCATTGGCGAGGCCCAAGTGGGACACTCCATTCAACCGGGCGTTGAACATATTGAAACGACAACCGGTGGATACTCGACCATCGTATGGACGTGTGCACGGTGTCGGAGACGGCGCCACGTGGAAGAAGTACTACCGTGATACCACGGAGGAGAGAAAGGAAAGACGGAGGTTAACTGAAGAAAACATCGACAAGAAGGTTGAGATTGCGGTTGAGAAGAAATCATCTCAGACAGTCGCAACAGCGATAACTGCCGCAAAACAGGTGGTTGTAGATTTGTCTACTTCCTTGGTGACGGGCGTTTTCACTTGCACAAGGCAAAATCCAGAAAAAATGCAGATGACTTTCCCCTTGCTGACTTCTTGGGGAGCAGCTCGACTAGCGTTGCACCAGCACCTGCTCCCACACCGGCTCCCGCACCGGACGTGCTCGGTGGTGCTTCGTCTTTGGCTGAGCTCGACGCCCTCACGGTATCTGTCACACCGGCCCCCTTCAATACAAATGTATAACCTCCCGTTTTTGTTGCCTTTCGGATGTCTCACGTCGCAGACTTTTCTTTGCAGGCCGACGAAACCCCGTGCACCATATTGTACACCATCGACGACCAAAAGGTGGACGTGGGGAAGGCGACGATAATGGAGCCAAAGGAACCATTGTTCCACAGCCGGTCGATCCCCCCAAACGTCTTCAAGGTTTCCATGGCCAGTGTCAAACCGGGCCATGAGAATTTGCCTCCTCCAATACTAGTGGGGGATGACGACGAGACACTGCGGCGGCTTGGTGATTGTTGCAATGGGTGGGTCCTGTTGTGGTCAAAGAGTCTGCTTCGTCTGGAGGCGGCCGGGAGCACACCCACGAGCACGCAGCCTCAGCAAGGTATGAACATCACCACCCCACCTACCCAATTAGCGTCGGGTGTCGGGTTGGGTGATAGCGGATGGGGTAAGGAGGAGGCTCCATTAGTCGCTGATGACGTCGCCATGGATGAGGATGAGGACGACGATGGTGCTGAACAGTATGTCTATACTGGTGCCTCCTTAGGGTTTGAGCGTCATGAGTCGGTGCCTGAATTGCCGTCTCAACGTATTATGGACGACCTTCTGGTAGTAAAGAACTCTAGGAAGAGAGCGAGGAAAGGCAAAAAAGTTGATTCTATGATCCAGCCGCCTCAGCAGCCTCGGCTTCAGGACCGTATAGATATCCCCAATGTGGATAAATGGCATATCCCCGGTCAACCAATCCTACCTGCAACAGCGCTACGGGTCAGAATCGGCGATCTAAGGAGACTTCATGACGATGTGTTGCGGGTAGAGAAAGGTCTCATCACCTCGAAAGATCCAGGATACCCACTCTACGTGGTTAACGTTCCACGGCAAATGTCGTACGTCGACAGCTTCCCCGCGAATAAGTTCTTCCTCCGATTCGATTACATATTCGACATGTTTCACGTGAAGAAGCTGGATTTTACGTTTGTCCGCCTTTATGCCTTGCACATGAACTACATCATCGGGGTTGAGCAGATATCTCATATCTGTGTCGCTGACCCATACTACATGCACGAGGGCTTCTTGGGAGTCTGCGCAAAGCACCGTGAATACGCGAGGGATTACATCGTCAGTTTCATGCTCGCCAATAAGGACAAGGAGGCGATTCTCGTGCCTTATCATCCCGTGTAAGTCATCCGCGCTGCTATGCTTCCTTCGATTTCAATCATTCATTTGCACGGTGGAGGCTAATTAATCTGAGGTGTACTTATTTTGCGCAGCGGCGGGCGCGCCGTCCTCATCATCCTCTACCCATGATTCTCCCACGCTCTTTACTTGGACTCGTCGAAGAACATTCACAAAAAGGATTACACCCACATCAAGGATGTTCTCGACAGTGCTATGTTTTACTACCAAGCAAGGGGTGGAGAGGTCAGGGACAAGAAGAGAAGGGGCGGCAGGGTCACCTTCGGCCATAAGACCGACTTCTGCTGCATCCAGCAACCGAACGATTCTCTTAATGATGGATTCTATGTCCTACACCACATGCTGGAGTACAGACAGGATCACCAGAACCTTCGCATGTCACCTAGATCCGGCGATGCCCATATTCTGCAATGGGCAAAGGACATAGGAGATATCGAGGATCATCGATTTCGAGCTGAGTTCTATAACATCCAGCACGAACTTGCCCAAATCATCATGAAGGAGGTCGTCGGAAAAACAGGGATGTTCTATGGAGAAGGACAAATGTCGCGGGAAGACGTCTGAACATGGATAGCCTCTCAGCGTCTCGACATGAAGCCTATCACTAAGCTCGAGGACTATCTCCCTGACTTGGATGGATGGAACGACATGTTGGAGTGACTGTTGATATATGACAATGTGTCCGTTTAGTCCATACATTCTGTATGACAAAACTTTGAGTTATGCACGGTGAAACTTTATTTGTGATGTAATTAAACCATCCTCCTCCTCGACTAGCGAAAATCACTCTAGTTGGGGCATTTTGGGGTACGATGAACTTTGTTATTTCTGCTTATGATATGTTGTTTCTATTTTTGCCAAGTTTGTCTCTTTCTGTTGCTCAACTATATATGTTGCATATCATCGACTCATGTGACGATGCAGGTGCATAGATCATAGATGGCGAAGAAGTGCTATACCAGGAGTATATATACGACAAGTGGCCGGAGTGTCAGGCCCAGGTGTACCGGTTTCCGATTTCTGAGCGACAGGCAGTAGTTAGTTTAGGTTCACGCTAATGCGAGAGAGGGATACGAACTCATGTACTCAAAGTGATAGCTCTTCTCGCGTATATCATTGTTTAGATGGATGACGATGTATTTGCAAGTAATCGAGACTTGTATCGCTATTTTCGAGATGATGACGAGAGACCACTTTGTGTTGGATGATGATTATGATGATGACATGATTTGATGAGACTAATTGTATGTATATGCTATGATTACATTTGCATGTGTATGATATGCTAAAGATTATTGTATAAAGCCTTTTCAAATACAAAACAAATATGCAGGGAAAAAAACTAATAAAACTAGTAGTAGCAAGGGGGGGAATTTAACAGTAGCGCTTCCCAGTAAACAGCGCTGCAGATAATATCAGCAGCGCCCTTTTCTAAAGAGCGCTACAGCTATTCATGTATAGCAGTAGCGTGGGACAACAGGCGCTACAGCTATACGTTAGCTGTAGCGCCTTATTAGTAGCGCCGGTCCCCGCGCTACTAAGAGGCCCAAAACCCGCGCTGTTATTAGGCTTTTCCCTAGTAGTGTGGGGAGGATGAGTTCTTTAAACGCACCCGAGTGTTCGAACCTGTCAAGGGTCTGCGGAACCCTCAATCCGACATTTGGCACGCCAGGTAGGGGTGCGTCGGAGATCCGCCACTCCATCCGGCACGCTCTGCTATATTCGGCTCTCATGGTGAACACTTCTCCATCGACTGGACCGACGCGTGCCCTGCAGGAGCTGAGGGCCTCCGAGCCTTCACCCCCGCCCTCCGGCGGGTGTAGTGTGTAACACCCCGGATGTAACTTTAGCAATTTGTACTCCAACTCTTGCCGTTTCCGGCGTTAAGTCATATTTATTTCCTCGGGTTCGGGTCTTTGTCTCCGTGTGTTGTTATCGCTGTCATGCATCTCATATCATGTCATCATGTGCATTGCTTTTGCATACGTGTTCGTCTCATGCATTCGAGCATTTTCCCCGTTGTCCGTTTTGCATTCCGGCGCTTCGTTCTCCTCCGGTGGCCATTTCTAGCTTTCTTTCGTGTGTGGGGATTAAACATTTCCAGATTGGACCGAGACTTGCCAAGCGGCCTTGGTTTACTACCGGTAGACCGCCTGTCAAGTTTCGTATCATTTGGACTTCGTTTGATACTCCAACGGTTAACCGAGGGACCGAAAAGGCCTCGTGTGTGTTGCAGCCCAACACCCCTCCAATTTGGCCCAAAACCCACCTAACTCTGCTCCATCTTCTAGAGCGTTCGATCACGATCGCGTGGTCGAAAACCGCACCTCATTTGGACTCTCCTAGCTCCTCCTATGCCTATAAATAGGTCCCCCTCGAAATGTCCCGGATCCCCTCTCCCCGAAACCCTAAATCGCCCCGCGCCGCGCCGGACATTGTCCGACCCGGCCGGACGTCGCCGTCGCCCCACTCCGAAGCCGCCACGTGGCAGCCGCCACCTCCCACCGCCGCCGGCCCGCCCGGCCCAGGCGAGGCCCCCGCGGCCCAGCTGCCGCCGCCGCCTCGCGCCGCGCCCTGCGCCGCCGCCTCGCCCAGCTGCTGCCGCCGCCGCCTCGCCCGGCCGCCGCGTCCGCGCCCGCCGCCACCAACCGCCGCCCCGCCGCCTCTCCGGCTCCCCGCCGGCCGAATCCAGCAAGATCCGGCCCGGGAGCACCTCGCCGCCGTCTTCCCGCTCCGGCGAGCTCCGTCAACTCCGGCGTGAACAGTGCGCGCGCCGCCGTCCTCGGATTCCGTGCCGGGTCAAACCCTAATCCGAAGGTTGATTTTCCCTAAGTCCCGAAATTCCAGATCCAAGTGCCTCTGTTCGTAGCTCCGTAACTTTGCATCCGTAGCTCCGATTCATGCATATAGCATATCAAAATGTTCATCTCAGAGAGTACATCATTTCATTCCATTGCATCATTTTCATTTGAGTTCATCTTGATGCCCTAAATGCTGTTAGAAGAGGGCTACTTGAGATTATTGTCAGATCTGCTGCTCCGTTTAGGTTTTTGTCATTTTTGCCATGATTAATGTGTGCATGATATGCCCTGATGCTCTGCATGTGTTTTGTTTAGGGTTTTGTCATCTTTCCAGAGGTGCAACCCATGTATTTTCGTGATGTGTGTGGTGACTAGTGCAAGCTTGCAAAGTGGTGCACTTAGTAATTCTGTTTTCAGGGACTTAGCAATTTCACTAAGTCCTGCAGCTGTTTATCTCATGATGCCATATGTTCTTGTTGTTTCCTAGTGATCCGTGCCTCTTTTGAGGATGATCAGTAAGGATGTTTTGTTAATATTTTAGTGCTCTATCCATCCATGTCTTTGTTTGCAATTTTGGAGCACCCTAGCTTGAGTCAATCGAGCTCTACTTTTGCTACTTTGTGAATCTGGGCAGATTGTCAACTTGTTTGCAATTTTGCCGGTGTTGTTGTAGTTGATCCGTGCATCCTATGTTATTGTTCTTGCCATGTATAGCTTCAATTTTGTGCCTTATTGATGGTTGTATGCTTGTATTGCCATGACTTGCACCGTAGTGAGTGCATCGAGCTCGTAAACATGCCTACTTGAGTTATATTTCAGCATGTGCCAGTTTTCACTAAGTCTGAAAACTGATTATGTTTTTGCCATGTTCACATGCTTGCAATTGTATTTTCTGATCCCTTTTGGCTCAAGGTCACTAAGGGACTTTTGTTAAGCTCTTTGAGTATCTCCATGCCATGCTTTACTTTGCCATGTTCAGGTCCTGTAGCATGTAGTTTTGTGGCTCTGAAGAGGGCTACCTGATCTGGATTCCAGACAAGTGTTAATTTCACTAAGTCTGAGATCTGTTTTCCATATGCATTTTTGCCATGCTTGTTTGAACCTGTTAATGGATGAATTGGCCGTAGCTCAGTGCTAGACTTTTGTTAAGCATCTTGTGTGAATCCCTGCCTTGTATTTTGTTGTCATGTTTGGTTGCTGTAGCATGTTCATCTCATTGCATTTAGTTGGCTACTTGCTGTAAATCGCAGACCGGTGTCATATTTGAATCGCTTGCCATTTCCAAACCGCAACTCCGATTCCGGCGTTCTTTATATCGTTTTCAAGCGATTTCGTCTCATCTTTCCAATGGAACACTTGGATTTCCATGTTGAGTCCAGGTTCATGCATTTCCTGTCATATCTTGTATTTTGCATCCCGCATCGCGTTCCGCATAGCATATCATCATTGCATCATATTGCTTGGTCTTGCATGTGGTTGATTGTATCCTTGTTGCTTGTTTGTCTTGTTTGGCTAGAGCCGGGAGACGAGTTCACTAACGAGGAGCCCGTTGAGTTTGCTTTCGAGGATCCAGTCAACTCTGACAACTGTGCAGGCAAGATGATCATACCCTCGAAATCACTACTATCTTTTCTATGCTAGTTTGCTCGCTCTTTTGCTATGCCAATGCTACGATGCCTACCACTTGCTTTCAAGCCTCCCAAATTGCCATGTCAAACCTCTAACCCACCACTGTCCTAGCAAACCGTTGATTGGCTATGTTACCGCTTTGCTCAGCCCCTCTTATAGCGTTGCTAGTTGCAGGTGAAGATTGAAGGTCGTTCCTTGTTGGAACATTTATTTACTTGTTGGGATATCATTATATTATCTTGTTATCTTAATGCATCTATATACTTGGTAAAGGGTGGAAGGTTCAGCCTCTCGCCTAGTGTTTTGTTCCACTCTTGCCGCCCTAGTTTCCGTCATATCGGTGTCATGTTCCCGGATTTTGCGTTCCTTACGCGGTTGGGTTATAATGGGAACCCCCTTGATAGTTCGCCTTGATTAAAGCTTTTCCAGCAATGTCCAACCTTGGTTTTACCATTCGTCACCTAGCCTCTTTTTCCCTTGGATTTCCGGAGCCCGAGGGTCATCTTATTTAACCCCCCCCCGGGCCAGTGCTCCTTTGAGTGTTGGTCTGACCGAGTAGACTGTGGGGCCACCTCGGGGCAACTTGAGGGTTGGTTTTACTCGTAGGATGTCTCATCTGAGTGTGCCCTGAGAAAGAGATATGTGCATCTCCTATCGGGATTTGTCGGCACATTCGGGCAGTCTTCCTGGTCTTGTTTTAACCTCTCGAAGTGTCTTGAGTAACCGAGATACCAAGTCTGATCGGAACGTCTTGGAAGGAGGTCTATTCCTTCATTGACCGTGAGAGCTTGTCATGGGCTAAGTTGGGACTCCCCTGCAGGGATTTGAACTTTCGAAAGCCGTGCCCGCGGTTATGGGAAGATGGGAATTTGTTAATGTCCGGTTGTAGATAACTTGAACCTTAACTTAACTAAAATGAATTCAACCGAGTGTGTTACCGTGATGGCCTCTTCTCGGCGGGGTCCGGGAAGTGGACACGGTGTTGGTGTAATGTTTGCGCAGGTTGTTCTCTAGTTTCTCGCTTGTGCTTTGCCTCCTCTTCTCGCTCTCTTTTGCGAATAAGTTAGCCACCATACTTGCTAGTCGCTTGTTGCAGCTCCACCTATATTTACCTTGCCTTACCTACAAGCTTAAATAGTCTTGATCGCGAGGGTGCGGGATTGCTGAGTCCCTGTGGCTCACAAATTACTATTACACCAGATGCAGGGCCTGATGATTCCGCTCCAGGAGACGCGTATGAGCTCAAGTGGGAGTTCGACGAAGGCTCTCAATGTTACTATGTTTCCTTTCCCGATGATCAGTAGTGGTGCCCAGTTGGGGGTGATTGGGACCGTTGTCGCATGTTGGGTTCTCTTTTATTTTGGCGCCGTAGACGGGCCATGAGTGTTTGGATGATGTAATGTTATTTATGTACTTGATTGACGTGGCGAGTGTAAGCCAACTATGTTATCTCCCCTTTTATTATTATATTACATGGGATGTTGTGAAGATTGCCTAACTTGCGACATATGCCTTCAATGCGATTATGTCTCTAAGTCGTGCCTCGACACGTGGGATCTATAGTCGCATCGAGGGTGTTACAAGTTGGTATCAGAGCCTTCCCCGACCTTAGGAGCCCCATTGCTTGATCGTTTTTAGCGGCCGAGTTGTGTCTAGAAAAATGTTTGGAGTCATTAGGAATTATATATCGGAGAGTTTAGGAATTCTTTTTACTTCCCAGTCTCCTCATCGCTCCGGTAAGGCATCCTGACATAGAGTTTTGACTCTTCTCTTCTCAAATTTCACTAATTTTTTTTAGGATCACGCGGGTATCTTGGAATCATTCCGATGGTTTTATGATGAGAACATTGTCTTGGTGCCTCCTGTCAGGGGTTTAGTGGAAGTGTCCCAGGGAGTTGAGCTCTGAGGTGTTGTCATCATAATGTTATCGTTGCAGTTCTGGAATACCTGAGTTTAGTACGCCGACATCGAAAATCTCTTTTATGCAGTTCATTGGTGAGATAACCTCGACGCCACCCAGTACTGGGGCAGGAGTTCGGGAGTATCGCCATAACTTGTATAACGGATGCTTTTCGAAGGTTGAGGTAGATGGTTTCCGAAGGTTTCTTGGTTATGTGTTGAAGGATGGATACAGCTGGATGTAGGATTTGCTAGTTTGGGTGAGATATTATGCTTCCCTGTATCCCCAACACCTGATTGCATAACCGGAAAGGTTCGGGAGTTTCATAGGTGGGAATTCTAGTAGCTCTAGTTCTTCTTCCACGGATATTGATTTGAGATTGGGATTTCTTACCGATTAATCGTTCTTGATCCGTACCTTGTTGATTTATTTCTCTACCTTAATTCTACGTGGCTTCTCAATTTATGGATATGTGACCATTTCAAGAGGAATGCATTCGTTCATTTTGTTCGGATGTGAAGACTATATGTTGCAATTTTCATTCCGTTGGATTCAGCTTCAATATTTGTCTGTCAATGTGCTAATGGACGTCAACCTCTTCAGGATGGCTCCTCCAACGCGCACGACTCCGAATCCTGATCCGCCACCACGTCCACCTCCTCCAGAGGCATGGCAAGCTGTTATGGCCGCAACCAATGCAAACACACAGTTGATCATGCAAATTCTTCAAGAGCGCAATCAAGGCAACCAAGGGAATCAAGGCAGCAATCAGAATCCCTTTGCTACACTCAACCAGTTCCTTGATAATGGGCCAAAGACTTTCAGCAATTGTGTTGAGGCAACCGATGCTGACGATTGGCTAGTGGATCTGTGCAAGCATTTCGAGTGCAGTAACGTCAGGCATGAGGACTTTGTTAAGTTCGCTTCCTTCCAACTCAAAGATCAAGCTGCAGAATGGTTCCAGCAGTATAAGGACTCCAGAGGTGGACGTGTTATCACTTGGGATGATTTCCATCGAGATTTCCGAGCTCATCATATCCCTCAGAGCGTGGTTGAAAGCAAGCGTTAGGAATTCCACAATCTGAAGCAAGGCTCTTTTTCTGTCTATGACTACAACAAGTTGTTCCAGAAGCTCGCCCGCTTTGCCAAGCAGGACGTCCCTGATGAGAAGAGCATGATATATCAGTTCAGGGATGGTCTCAGAGAAGAAATTCAGCTAGCTCTTGTTCTCTTTGAGCCCTTGAGATACGATGAGTTCTACAACATGGCATTGAAGCAAGAGGCTGCTTAGTTGAGGTGTGATGCTTCCAAGAAGCGAGTCAGAGACGTTACTCCATCTTCCTCTACTCAAGTGGCCAAGCAGCAGAAGTATTGGCTTCCTCCTCCTCCATTTCGTCAGCCGTATCAACAGAAGAGCAAAGGTGGCAGTGGTTCTTCCCACCCACCCAATCCTGGCTTTCAGAACAAGACTTCATCTCAAGCTCCAAGATCGAGTGCTCCGTATCACCGTCCGCTTTCAGAGGTCACGTGCAACAAGTGCCAACAGAAGGGTCACTATGCCAACAAGTGTTTCAACCAGAGGCGTCTTCCTCCTCCTCCTGTCAGATCGGCAAGTACAGCTGTGGTCAAGCATAACCCCAAGTCCGCCAAGGTCAACTTGATGAATGCAGCTCAGGCAAAGGACTCGTCAGATGTGATCATGGGTAACCTTCCTGTTAAAGATGTTCCTGCAAAAGTTCTTTTTGACACTGGTGCATCGCATTCCTTTTTGTCTTGACTTTTGCATCGAAGCACAATGTTGATACAGAGATTATGCCCAAAGTCATGCAAGTTGTTTCTCCCGGCAAGATTTTGACTTCTAGTTTGGTAGCTCCCGATATCTCTATCACATTGGGTGATTACAAGTTTCTCTCTTCTCCGGTGGTTCTTGGTAACTCGGATATTGATCTTATTCTCGGAATGGATTGGCTTTCTAAGCACAAGGCACATCTTGATTGTGCTGCCAGGCAGATTCAATTGACTCATTCGTCTGAGGATGTTATTGTCTTTGCCGCTCGGGATAATAGCATCCGTCTATTTTCTCTCAATGGGAAGGGTGAATTGGATGCCATCTCGCAAATTCCAGTCGTTTGCGAATATCAAGATGTCTTCCAGAAGAGCTTCCAGGAATGCGGACGCACCGGCCAATTGAATTCGTTATTGATCTTGAGCCTGGCACGGAACCTGTCTGCAAGCGTCCTTACAAGCTCGGACCTGAAGAGTTGAAGGAGCTGAAAAAGCAACTCGATATTCAAGAGAAAATGGGTCTCATCCGGCCTAGTTCTTCTTCGTGGGGTTGTGGTGTTCTTTTTGTGAAGAAGAAGGATGGAACGGACCGACTTTGTGTTGATTACCGTCAAGTGAACAAGAAGACCATCAAGAACAAATATCCACTTCCCAACATCAATGAGCTGTTCGAACAACTCAAAGGTGCCCAAGTATTCTCCAAGCTTGATCTCTGTATGGGTTATCATCAGATTCGAATCCGTGAGCAAGATATTCCCAAGACGGCTTTCCGGACAAGCTTTGGTTCATATGAATACACTGTCATGTCTTTTGGTTTCGTCAACGCTCCTCCGACGTTCTCTCGAATGATGAACTTCATCTTCAACGCCTACACCAATGACTTCGTTTTGGTCTATCTCGACGACATTCTGGTTTTCTCCAAGAACAAGGAAGATCATGCCAAGCACTTGCATTTGGTTCTTGATAAGCTAAGGGAACATCAGTTCTACGCCAAGTTCTCCAAGTGTGAATTTTGGCTCGATGAAGTGCTTTATCTTGGTCATATCATCTCTGCCAAGGGCATTGCCGTGAATCCTGAGAAGGTGTCTGCAATTGTGAATTGGGAACCTCCTCAGAATGTGAAGCAACTCCGCAGTTTTCTCGGTCTCGCAAGCTATTGCCGAAGATTCGTTGAAAACTTTTCTAAGATCGCGAAGCCTCTCTCAAATCTTCTTCAGAAGCACGTCAAGTACGTTTGTTCTTCGGAGTGTGACTTTGCTTTCAACACTTTGAAAGAGAAATTGATCACTGCTCCAGTTCTGACTCCACCTGATGAATCCAAGCCGTACGAGGTCTTTTGTGATGCCTCTCTCCAAGGTCTTGGCGCAGTATTGATGCAAGAGAAGAAAGTTGTTGCTTATAAATCTCACCAGTTGAAGCCTAATGAGAAGAACTACCCCACTCATGATCTCGAGTTGGCGGCAGTTGTGCATGCTCTTTTGACTTGGAGACATCTTCTATTGGGAAGAAAAGTGGACATTTTCACTGATCACAAGAGTCTCAAGTACATCTTCACTCAGCCTAATCTCAACCTCAGGCAAACTCGATGGGTCGAAATGATTCAAGAGTATAATCCGAGTATCGAGTATACCCCAGGCAAGGCCAATGTGATTGCTGACGCATTGAGCAGAAAAGCTTGCTGCAACAGTCTGATTCTTAAGCCTTATCAACCTGAGCTTTGTGAAGCTTTCCGCAAACTTAATCTGCAAGTTATTCCTCAAGGTTTCCTCACCAACCTTTTAGTCTCTCCTACCTTGGAAGACCAGATTCGCCAAGCTCAGCTTCTTGATCCTATGGTGAAAAAGGTGAATATTGGGATTGCCAAGAGTCAGTCCAAGTACAAGTGGTACCGCCTTCATGACAAGGACACTCTTTTCTTCGAGGATCGTATTGTTGTACCCAAAGGTGACCTTCGTAAAGTGATCATGAACGAGGCTCACAATTCTCTCCTCTCCATCCACCCTGGGAGCACGAAGATGTATCAGGATCTTAAGCAGGCTTATTGATGGACTCGAATGAAGCGCGAGATCGCTCAATTCGTGAATGAATGTGATGTCTGCAGAAGAGTGAAGGCAGAACACCAAAGGCCAGCTGGTCTCCTCCAACCTCTTGCCATTCCAGAATGGAAGTTTGACCACATTGAAATGGACTTCGTGACTGGGTTTCCTAAGTCCAAGCGTGGCAATGATGCTATATTTGTTGTCATCGACAAACTCACCAAAGTGGCTCATTTTCTGCCTACCAAAGAGTCGATCACTGCAGCTCAATTGGCGGAACTCTATACCTCTCGTATTCTCTCTGCACGGTATTCCATAAGTGATCTCTTCAGACCGTGGCAGCATCTTTACCTCGAAGTTTTGGGATTCTTTTCAGAAGGCCATGGGCACCAACATCCGCTTCAGCACAGCTTTCCATCCTCAAACTAGCGGTCAAGTCGAGCGTGTCAACCAGATTCTTGAAGATATGCTCAGGGCTTGTGTGATCTCCTTCGGTATGAAGTGGGAGGATTGTCTTCCTTATGCTGAATTCTCCTACAACAACAATTTTCAAGCAAGTTCGGGCAAGGCCCCATTTGAAATTCTGTATGGCAGGAAGTGCCGTACCCCTCTCAACTGGTCTAAAACCGGTGAACGTCAGCTTTTGGGTAATGACTTAATCACAGAGGCAGAGGAAATGTGCAAAGTCATTCATGATAACCTCAAAGCAGCCCAATCCCGCCAGAAGAGCTACTATGATAGTAAGCATCGTGATTTGGCTTTCGAGATCGGAGATCATGTTTACCTCCAAGTCTCTCCTATGAAAGGTACTCGTCGCTTCGGTATCAAAGGGAAGCTTGCCCCCAGATACGTGGGACCTTTCAAGATTGTCAGCAAGAGAGGCGACCTCGCCTATCAACTCGAGCTTCCTCCAAACTTTGCAAATGTTCATGACGTGTTCCATGTCTCTCAGCTTCGAAAGTGCTTCAAGACTCCTGACCGCACCGTCAACTTCGAGGACATTGAGCTCCAAGAAGATCTCTCCTATCATGAGCACCTAGTTTCTATTCTTGAAGAGGTTGAACGTAAGACTCGCAACAAGTCAATCAAATTTCCCAAAGTCAAGTGGTCACACCATTCCGACAGTGAAGCTACCTGGGAACGCGAGGATCACCTCCGTTCTGAGTACCCGGCGTTCTTTCAGTCCTAAATCTCGGGACGAGATCCTTTCGTAGTGGTGGAGTGTTGTAACACCCCGGATGTAACTTTCCCAATTTGTACTCCAACTCTTGTCGTTTCAGGCGTTAAGTCATATTTATTTCCTCGGGTTCGGGTCTTTGTCTCCGTTTGTTGTTATCGCTGTCATGCATCTCATATCATGTCATCATGTGCATTGCTTTTGCATACGTGTTCGTCTCATGCATTCGAGCATTTTCCCCGTTGTCCGTTTTGCATTCCGGTGCTTCGTTCTCCTCCGGTGGCCATTTCTAGCTTTCTTTCGTGTGTGGGGATTAAACATTTCCGGATTGGACCGAGACTTGTCAAGAGGCCTTGGTTTACTACCGGTAGACCGCCTGTCAAGTTTCGTATCATTAGGACTTCGTTTGATACTCCAACGGTTAACCGAGGGACCGAAAAGGCCTCGTGTGTGTTGCAGCCCAACACCCCTCCAATTTGTCCCAAAACCCACCTAACTCTGCTCCATCTTCTAGAGCGTTCGATCACGATCGCGTGGCCGAAAACCGCACCTCATTTGGACTCTCCTGGCTCCTCCTATGCCTATAAATAGGTCCCTCTCGAAATGTCCCGGATCCCCTCTCCCCGAAACCCTAAATCGCCCCCGCGCCGCGCCGGACATTGTCTGACCCGGCCGGACGTAGCCGCCGCCCCACTCCGAAGCCGCCATGTGGCAGCCGCCACCTCCCACCGCCACCGGCCCGCCCGGCCCAGGCGAGGCCCCCGCGGCCCAGCTGCCGCCGCCGCCTCGCGCCGCGCCCTGCGCCGCCGCCTCGCCCAGCTGCTGCCGCCGCCGCCTCGCCCGGCCGCCGCGTCCGCGCCCGCCGCCACCAACCGCCGCCCCGCCGCCTCTCCGGCTCCCCGCCGGCCGGATCCGGCAAGATCCGGCCCGGGAGCACCCCGCCGCCGTCTTCCCGCTCCGGCGAGCTCCATCAACTCCGGCGTGAACTGTGCGCGCGCCGCCGTCCTCGGATTCCGTGCCGGGTCAAACCCTAATCCGGAGGTTGATTTTCCCTAAGTCCCGAAATTCCAGATCCAAGTGCCTCTGTTCGTAGCTCCGTAACTTTGCATCCGTAGCTCCGATTCATGCATATAGCATATCAAAATGTTCATCTCAGAGAGTACATCATTTCATTCCATTGCATCATTTTCATTTGAGTTCATCTTGATGCCCTAAATTCTGTTAGAAGAGGGCTACTTGAGATTATTGTCAGATCTGCTGCTCCGTTTAGGTTTTTGTCATTTTTGCCATCATTAATGTGTGCATGATATGCCCTGATGCTCTACATGTGTTTTGTTAAGGGTTTTGTCATATTTCCAGAGGAGAAACCTATGTATTTTCATGATGTGTGTGGTGACTAGTGCAAGCTTGCAAAGTGGTGCACTTAGTAATTCTGTTTTCAGAGACTTAGCAATTTCACTAAGTCCTGGAGCTGTTTATCTCATGATGCCATATGTTCTTGTTGTTTCCTAGTGATCCGTGCCTCTTTTGAGGATGATCAGTAAGGATGTTTTGTTAATATTGTAGTGCTCTATCCATCCATGTCTTTGTTTGCAATTTTTGAGCACCCTAGCTTGAGTCAATCGAGCTCTACTTTTGTTACTTTGTGAATCTGGGCAGATTGTCAACTTGTTTGCAATTTTGCCGGTGTTGTTGTAGTTGATCCGTGCATGCTATATTATTGTTCTTGCCATGTCTAGCTTGCATTTTGTGCCTTCTTGATGGTTGTATGCTTGTCTTGCCATGACTTTCACCGTAGTGAGTGCATCGAGCTCGTAAACATGCCTACTTGAGTTATATTTCAGCATGTGCCAGTTTTCACTAAGTCTGAAAACTGATTATGTTTTTGCCATGTTCACATGCTTGCAATTGTATTTTCTGATACCTTTTGGCTCAAGGTCACTAAGGGACTTTTGTTAAGATCTTTGAGTAGCTCCATGCCATGCTTTACTTTGCCATGTTCAGGTCCTGTAGCATGTAGTTTTGTGGCTCCGAAGAGGGCTACCTGATCTGAAATTCCAGACAAGTGTTAATTTCACTAAGTCTGAGATCTGTTTTCCATATGCATTTTTGCCATGCTTGTTTGAACCTGTTAATGGATGAATTGGCCGTAGCTCAGTGCTAGACTTTTTTTAAGCATCTTGTGTGCATCCCTGCCTTGTATTTTGTTGTCATGTTTGGTTGCTGTAGCATGTTCATCTCATTGCATTTAGTTGGCTACTTGCTGTAAATCGCAGACCGGTGTCATATTTGAATCGCTTGCCATTTCCAAACCGCAACTCCGATTCTGGCGTTCTTTATATCGTTTTCAAGCAATTTCGTCTCATCTTTCCAGTGGAACACTTGGATTTCTAAGTTGAATCCAGGTTCATGCATTTCCTATCATATCTTGCATTTTG
Source organism: Triticum urartu (assembly GCF_003073215.2). Taxonomy (NCBI): domain Eukaryota; kingdom Viridiplantae; phylum Streptophyta; class Magnoliopsida; order Poales; family Poaceae; genus Triticum; species Triticum urartu. The sequence goes on along the minus strand of NC_053024.1, from coordinate 468,707,613 downwards.
CATCCCGCATCGCATTCCGCATAGCATATCATCATTGCATCATATTGCTTGGTCTTGCACGTGGTTGATTGTATCCTTGTTGCTTGTTTGTCTTGTTTGGGTAGAGCCGGGAGACGAGTTCACTATTGAGGAGCCTGTTGAGTTTGCTTTCGAGGATCCAGTCAACTCTGACAACTGTGCAGGCAAGATGATCATACCCTCGAAATCACTACTATCTTTGCTATGCAAGTTTGCTCGCTCTTTTGCTATGCCAATGCTACGATGCCTACCACTTGCTTTCAAGCCTCCCAAATTTCCATGTCAAACCTCTAACCCACCATTGTCCTAGCAAACCGTTGATTGGCTATGTTACCGCTTTGCTCAGCCCCTCTTATAGCGTTGCTAGTTGCAGGTGAAGATTGAAGGTCGTTCCTTGTTGGAACATTTATTTACTTGTTGGGATATCATTATATTATCTTGTTATCTTAATGCATCTATATACTTGGTAAAGGGTGGAAGTCTCGGCATCTCGCCTAGTGTTTTGTTCCACTCTTGCCGCCCTAGTTTCCGTCATATCGGTGTCATGTTCCCGGATTTTGCGTTCCTTACGCGGTTGGGTTATAATGGGAACCCCTTGATAGTTCGCCTTGATTAAAGCTTTTCCAGCAATGTCCAACCTTGGTTTTACCATTCGTCACCTAGCCTCTTTTTCCCTTGGGTTTCTGGAGCCTGAGGGTCATCTTATTTAACCCCCCCCCGGGCCAGTGCTCCTTTGAGTGTTGCTCCGACCGAGTAGACTGCGGGGCCACCTCGGGGAACTTGAGGGTTGGTTTTACTCGTAGGATGTCTCATCTGAGTGTGCCCTGAGAAAGAGATATGTGCAGCTCCTATCGGGATTTGTCGGCACATTCGGGCGGTGTTGCTGGTCTTGTTTTAACCTGTCGAAGTGTCTTGAGTAACCGAGATACCGAGTCTGATCAGAATGTCTTGGGAGGAGGTCTATTCCTTCGTTGACCGTGAGAGCTTGTCATGGGCTAAGTTGGGACTCCCCTGCAGGGATTTGAACTTTCGAAAGCCGTGCCCGCGGTTATGGGCAGATGGGAATTTGTTAATGTCCGGTTGTAGATAACTTGAACCTTAACTTAACTAAAATGAATTCAACCGAGTGTGTTACCGTGATGGCCTCTTCTCGGCGGGGTCCGGGAAGTGGACATGGTGTTGGTATAATGTTTGTGCAGGTTGTTCTCTAGTTTCTCGCTCGTTCTTTGCCTCCTCTTCTCACTCTCTTTTGCGAATAAGTTAGCCACCATACTTGCTAGTCGCTTGCTGCAGCTCCACCTATATTTACCTTGCCTTACCTACAAGCTTAAATAGTCTTGATCGCGAGGGTGCGAGATTGTTGAGTCCCTGTGGCTCATAGATTACTATTACACCAGATGCAGGGCCTGATGATTCCGCTCCAGGAGACGTGTATGAGCTCAAGTGGGAGTTCGACGAAGACTCTCAACGTTACTATGTTTCCTTTCCCGATGATCAGTAGTGGTGCCCAGTTGGGGGTGATTGGGACCGTTGTCGCATGTTGGGTTCTCTTTTATTTTGGCGCCGTAGACGGGCCATGAGTGTTTGGATGATGTAATGTTATTTATGTACTTGATTGACGTGGCGAGTGTAAGCCAACTATGTTATCTCCCCTTTTATTATTATATTACATGGGATGTTGTGAAGATTGCCTAACTTGCGACATATGCCTTCAATGCGATTATGTCTCTAAGTCGTGCCTCGACACGTGGGAGCTATAGTCGCATCGAGGGTGTTACATAGTGGCCGCCCCAAGTTCAGGCCAGAGATGACGCCCTGCTACGACGGTGCGGCGGACCTGGCGGATTTCCTTCGGGCATATGAGGAAGCCGTTTGGGAGGCCGGTGGCGACGACAAGGTCATGGCCAACTGGTTTCCCATGGCCCTCGCAGGCGCACCGCGTGCCTCGCTGCTCAGCCTAAAGGGATCTTCTGTGGCCTCCTGGGAGGAGCTGTGCGACCTCTTCGTCGCACAGTTCGCGGCACCAGCACCCCATGTCGTTGGATCTCTCCTTGGTGGCTCGCAGGCGCCTCCCTTGGACCGCCATGTCAAGCAGTTCTTCCGCCAGGTGGGCGCCGCCCACGTGCATCAGGGAGCTCCTCCGGGATGGGCGGCACCCAAGGCTGACCTCACCTTCGACTCAAGAGATCACCCCGCGACCACCGCGTGCATCGGCGCGCTCCCGATGCTCTACACCCCCAGCATCTACAATGTGGCAGTCACCAAGACCCTCGTTGACGGTGGGGCTGGCCTCAATGTGCTCTCTATGAAAGCTTTCAGCTTGCTTCATGTGCCGCACGGCCGGCTCCGCCCCACCAAGCCCTTCTCCGAAGTTTTCAACGGCTCCACCTGCCCCCTAGGGCAGATCTGCCTCCCTGTCACCTTCGGCACCCGCGACAACTACCGCACCGAGCTCATCGACTTCGACATCACCCGCATCAGCCTCCCATATAATGCCATCCTCAAGTACCCAGCCCTGGCCAAGTTCATGGCGGCAACTCACCCTGCGTACAACCTCGTGAAGATGCCGGGGAGAAACGGCGTCCTCACTATGGTTGGTGACACCAAAGAAGCCCTAACGGCCCTCAAGCTCGCCTTTAGGGCCGCAGCAGCAGTGCCCCCGGCCGAGGAAGGGGCCTCAGAGGCCCCAGGAGCTGTGCTAGCAAAGAAGAATCAGTTGTACTCTCAAGATCATGCCGAGATGAAGCAGGTGCTGGTTGACGAAGACGGGGCATCCGGTGCCACCTTCACCATAGGCGCCAACTTTCCTCCAGATCAGGAAAGGGAGTTGGTTGACTTCTTGCACGCGAACAAGGAGGTGTTCGCCTGGGAACCCAAGGATCTGGTCGGGATCATGAGGGGGATAGTTGAGCACCACCTGAGGGTGTGCCCCAATGTGCGCCCAGTGAAGCAGAAGGCGTGGCGGCAATCCACGGAGAAGCGGTCTTTCATCGTCCAGGAAACCCACAAACTACAAGAAGCTGGTGTCATTCGGGAGGTGTGGTACCCAGAATGGCTGGCCAACCCGGTCGTCGTCCCCAAGAAAGGCGGGATGGAATGCATGTGCGTCGACTTTACCAACCTCAATAAGTCTTGCCCTCAAGACCCCTTTCCGCGCCCGCGCATCGACCAGATCGTCGACTCCACCACCGAGTGTGACCTGTTGTGCTTCTTGGACGCCTTCTCGGGTTATCATCAAATCAAGATGTCGGTACAAGATGTGAAGAAGACGGATTTCCTGACCCCATGTGGGGTGTACTGCTACACATGCATGCCATTTGGCTTGCGCAACGTTGGCGCAACCTTCCAGCGGCTGATGCACATCGCCCTGGGCCAGCAGCTTGGGAGGAACACCGAGACGTATGTCGATGACATAGTAGTGAAGTATCGGGAGGCAAGGACCCTTTTCAAGGACCTAGAGGAAACATTTGCCAGTCTGCGCATGGTGGATCTGCGGCTTAACCCAGAGAAATGCGTGTTTGGCGTCCCCTCCGGCAAGCTGCTAGGTTTTCTAGTGTCACACAGGGGAATCAAGGCAAACCCAGAGAAGGTCAAGGCTATAGAAGAGATGAGCCCACCACAGACTCTCAAGGAGATGCAAAAACTGGCGGGCTGTGTAACCTCGCTTCATCTCCAAGCTGGGGGAGCGCGCCCTCCCTTTCTTCAAGCTGATGAAAAGGAAGGGCCTGTTCAAGTGGACTCCGGAGGCTGATGCAGTATTTCAAGTCCTCAAGAAATACCTCACCAGCCCGCCAGTGATGGTAGCAACTGCGTCCTCTTGAGCCCCTGGTGCTATACCTGGCCACCATGCCTCACTCAGCCAGCGCGGCACTAGTAGCTATCCGAGAAGGGTGCAAGAATGGGGGCCCACCAAACGATGCTACGCGCCCCGCCAAGACCACGCGACTCCAGGACAGCACCGCTAAAGCCTCGACAGCGTCAACAAACGACCAAGCCCCGCGGGACGATGCTCCTGAGGCCGCAGCTGCCCCAACAAACGACCAAGCTCCTGAGGTCCCCCAGCCTTAGGAGGTGCAAGACTCCACCAACACTTCCGCCCTCGTCGAGCACCCGGTGTACTTTGTCAGCACGGTACTACGTGACACGTGAGGGCGCTACCCCATGCCGCAGAAGCTCTTGCTCGCGCTCCTCGTCGCGTCCCGCAAGCTCCGCCACTACTTCCAAGGCCACCACATCAAGTTTGTCTCGGCTTACCCCCTATAAAGAGTGCTTCGGAGCCCTAATGCTGCGGGGAGAGTCGACGAGTGGAACGTCGAGCTGCATGCGTTCCAGTTGGAGTTCAGCACCACTAGAGTCATCAAGGGTGACGTGCTCGCCGACTTCGTGGCGGAATGGACCGGCGCACCAGGCTCCGAAGCAGGTGAGGACCGCCCACTCTCATTAGGAAGCAAGGTGCCAGACGGCTGGGTCATGTACTCGACGGCGCCTTCGCACGTCAGGATGCCGGGGCTGGAGCCGTGCTCATCTCACCCACCCAGGACAAGCTCTGCTACGCCGTGCAGCTCTGCTTCCAGCAGGGCGAGAAGGTCTCCAACAACATCGCGGAGTATGAAGTTTTGATCGCCGGTCTCAAGGCTACGGGGGCCTTGGGAGTGAAGCACCTCACCATCAAGGGCGACTCTCAACTCCTCGTCAGTTTCTCCAACAAAGTATATGAGCCAAAGGACGAGCACATGGAGGCATACCTTGCGGAGGTACGCAAAATTGAAAAATAGTTCTTGGGTCTGGAGCTGCAACATGTGTCGCGTGGCACAAACAGGAATCAGACGACATCGCCAAGAGGGCGTCCCGGCGCCTACCTCAAGAGCCCGGCGTCTTTGAGGAGCGGCTCTTCCAGCCGTCTGCAGCCCTGCCCGTAGCAACACCAGCACCACCTTGCGAGGACCTCCCTCAGGCCCCTCCGTCGGGCGCCCCAGCTTGTGGCCCGACCTCAGGAGCCCACCTCCTTCTTGCGCTGGAACCTCAGGAGGGGTGCTGAACCAAAGAGTTCAAGGCGTATCTGCTTCAGAGGACCCTACCAGAGAAGGAGGAGGACGCGGAGCGTACTACACGACAGGCCACTGCCTACTGCATCCAGGACGGTGAGCTCTATAGGAAACAGCCAAATGAGGTTTATCTATGATGCATGTCCAGGGAGCAGGGACATGAGCTGTTGGCCAACATACACGGCAGGGACTGCGGGCATCACTCGTCATCAGGCACCCTCGTGGGCAAGGCATTCCGCAGCGGGTTCTATTGGCCCACAGCGCTCAATGATGCCACCGAGCTCGTGAGATCTTGCAAAGCGTGCCAATTCCACGCCAAGCAGATCCACCAGCCCGCTCAGGGCCTCCAGGCCATTTTGCTCACATGGACATTCGCGGTCTAGGGGCTGGACATCTTGGGACCATTCCGACGAGCGCTCGGGGGTTACCGCTACCTCTACATCGCCATCGACAAGTTCACCAAGTGGGAAAAGGTGGAAGCCGTCCGCACCATCTTGTCCGGCTCGGCAGTCAAGTTCATCAAGGGCCTCATGAGCCGCTTTGGGGTCCCTAATCATATCATCACAGACAACGGGTCACAGTTCACTAGCAACCTCTTCAAAACATATTGTGCTAACCTTGGAACGCAGATATGCTACGCCTAAGTGGCACACCCCAGGAGCAACGGCGAAGCTGAGCGCACCAATGCGGAGGTCCTAAGAGGCCTCAAGACAAGAATCTTCAAGAAGAAGCTCAAGGCCTGCGGCAGGGGCTGGCTCGACGACCTCTAGTCCGTGATGTGGTCCATCCGCACCACTGCCACCAAGCCGACGGGCGAGACTCCATTCTTCCTCGTCTACGGAGCTGAAGCGGTTCTCCCTCACGAGGTCAAGCATCGCTCCGCGCGGATCTTGGTGTTTGACGAAGCATGCCAGGATGCCACGCGAGGAATGGACCTCGTGCTGGGAGAGGAACGCCGCCGTTAAGCCTCGCTCCAGGCGGCAAGGTACCAGCAGGCGCTGCGGCGGTACCACTGTCGTAGCCTCCGCCCCAGGATGCTCGAGGTGGGTGATCTCGTCCTGACGCGGGTGCTCTCCAGGGAGGGGCTACATAAGCTCTCACCCGTGTGGGAGGGACCATTTAGGCTTGCCCGCGTCTCCAGTCCTGGCGCCGCGCGCCTGGAGACGCATGACGGGATCCCCATCTAGAGCGCATGGAATATCCAGCACCTCCGAAAGTTCTACCCATGAAGCAAGGCCAAGTGCCTGTGAAAGTCTCTGCTCGTGACACTCTCACGTAATAATGAGTGGGGTTGTACATGCCCCGGAGTCTCCGGAGAGCCGCCCTCGGCCCTCGGGGGGTCCCTCCCACGTCCTAGTGGCAGCACTTAGCTCCATGCTCGTGAGAAGACTAGTCTAGGTGCTGGACGCGGCTGTTCATTTGCTTTCTTTCTGTAGTTGGTTTGCCCCCTTTCTTTTAATGGAATTTCGAGTTCTTGCATTTTTGATTGCCAAGTTGGATTTCCCCTTCGTCTTCTCTCTTGCCCTTCGGTCTTGGCTCAGGAGGAGCGGCAGTTGGCCATCGCTCTTCCTCGCGCGTCTCGCGCGCGGGGGCTGGGCAGGTGTGTGCGTGCGCGTCGGGCCCACCCCGCACCGCAAACACACTTCGCCACAGCCGTGTCCCCCCAGGGCCATGGCTTTTTCTATCCTCACGAGACACTCTCAAACGAGCTTGTGATTTGCGCATCTTCTTAAGTCCATGCCCCCAGGTACTGTGACATGATGCGCTAAGCCATGACTAGCCCACGCCTGAGGGCTCACGCAAGGAAGAACAGGACACCCAACAAAATTTTCTAACAATTCTAAAGCTTCACGATGTCTCCTAAGGCCAGCGACCCCTGAGTCAGCAGCAAGGGGGCCTCACGAGATCCTGGAGGGCGCGCCATCGTGAGGAGCGAGGTTACCGCAAGTGTATCAAGCTACGTTATCCTACCGCACCTACCCGGGACATGAACATCACGACATATACCAGAACAATAAGCATAGCATAGTGACATAAGTACCATGGTTCATTACACGCCCCAGCAGGGCCCTCTACTTTTTCAAAACGTTGGAGAAAGGAAAGGCTAAACAAAAGTGGCCCGCGCGACCACAGCAGCTCCCGAGGCCGGGCTCCGGAGGCCCCCCAGGCTCAGCCCGAGCCTTCCTCTCGCTTCATCGGAGTGTGGCAACAAGACAATCCGCCACCTTCCTCGAAGTGAGGCCGCCGCTGCTTGTGCTCTTGCTGGAGGAGGCGCCGCCGCTGAACGAGCCGCGACCGTCGCCAAGGGCGAGCTCACCATCGGCGTCATCACGGCTGTCGTCAAGGCCAAGCTCATCATCGCCACTGTTGTCTTCGGGGCAGCACCCTGCGCGACGGCTGGCTTCCCCAAACACCCTCACGTAGAGGGTCACGATGTCGTCGTACTTGAAGTGGAGGGTGCACCTCCCTCTCAGGCCGCGCGCGCAGGCAAACGCCTGCCAGCCACGGGCCAAGGACACGTTCCCGGCGGCAGATACTTCGACCCCGACCCACAAAGCCTTGGTGCAACAGCCATCAGCCTGCAGCCAGAGGCCATCAGGCCCCAGTGCCGGCTGGCTTCTCCGACCACACTGCAAACTCCGGGAGCACCTCGGCCGAGTGGAAGCGCGGCCGAGGAGGCCGGGTAACCATGGCACGCCTCCCCACGTCGCAGGGGCTGCCTCGCCCTTGGAGGCTCCTGCCACGAGAAGGAATGCCGCCACGGCCATCCAAGGCGCGCCTGCACCCCCGAGGAGCCACCACAAGAGTCGCGACATGCTTGAGGGGGCAACCTCTTCCTCTCTTGGGAGGTGGCGAGTCAGGTCCCTCTTCGGGGGCCTTCCCCTTCTCGGTGGCGGAGAACTTCCTCGTTGGTGCCATGACGACTACCGTGAGGCGGCGAGGCAGAGAGGAGGAAGAAGAAGCACGCGGCGAGAAGATGGACCTGAGCAACGGGGCTCTGCCACTCTCTTCATTTATAGCCGAGGGAGGCCAACCGCCGCCCTCTCTACATGTAGCACGGTCTCGTCAAGTTGAATGGTTGACGAGGAAGCATGGGGAAGCGGAGGCGCTCACGCCCCATCAATCGCCACGCATTGACCAAGGCCGCAGGCAGTTAGGGCATGCGGCGCTCGGCACTTGCCCTTTAGCTTCACCTCAAAAGTCAAGTTCGAGCGCGCCTTGGGCCCGAGGGCTACTGTCGGTGTTCTGGGAATGGGGGTACCCAGACTTTCCTGCCTGCAGCCCATGGCGTGGCTCTGTCAACGGCCCGGTACGGCCCAGCTTCAGCAACAACAACCTAAGACCCTCGCGAGGGTCCAAGCCTCATGAGGCGGACGACACCAAGACCTCCTTGGGGGCAGCCTCACTAGGTTCATATGACGTGAGCCATGATGACCAAGGCCAGGCAGGCGCCAGTGGGCGCAGTGTACTAGTTTCCTCTTTGGCGCTAAGGAGGCAAGCGCAGGCATGGAGTCCCAAGGGATCAAGCAAAGGTTTCCATTTCGGTGCAACTAGACTAGGACCGCCAGGATGGCAGGATGGAGGTCACCGCGGAGCCCACCACGGCGTCATGACCAGGAGCCTTTGGTAGGAGAAGACTACTTTTGTCAGGATAGCATGTACTAGTTGTCTCCCTTCAAATTTGGTCGTTGTGGGATCCCTTCCCGCCTTACATTTGGGAAGAGGACCAAGGCCGCTATAAATAGGACCTAGCCACCATGATAGAAGGGATCAGATCCATTCCACCCTGACCAGCTCACCATCTCATCAAGCACAAGAACACCTCAGCTCCTAAGGTTGTTCAACCATTGTACTAGTTCATCCACAGCCCCTCGAGGCCAATCCACCATAAAGCAGGAGTAGGGTTTTACACTGCAAGGTGGCCCAAACCTAGGTAAACTGATGTGTCTCTTGTCCATTTGGTTCGTCGAGCTAGGCCATAAGATCGGTGAGTAGGCAGACTAGGGAGCGCGAGTTCTTTGCACGCACCCAGTGTTCAAACCTCTCAAGGGTCTGTGGAACCCTCAATCCGATAGGGGCAGCAACGGACCGGCGGTGGGGAGTGGTTTTGGGGCTGCAAGGTGGCGCGGGAGCGCCGCCGGCTACGGGCGGCGGGGGCTGGCAGGTTCGGCCAGTGGTGGCTGGCGGCTCAGGGGGGTGGAGGTTGAATATGAACTGCAGGCCCTCCCTAAACTACATGTGAAATGCCTCTCTTCTACCATTGCGTTCTGTTTCGACAGTAACATTCAGATTCCATAGTAAATTTCAGTTTCAAGAGTTAAGTTCAGAGTCAATAGTCTTTACCTCATCTGTTCTAGTCAGGTGTTTTTTGGTGATGTAAATTTTACTTTACATCTATCACTTTTTGGTAATGTATTTTACATCATCTATTGGAGATGCTATTAGAATCCCACTTGAGATTAATGATGCCTGTCTTGTACTGCTTCATCCTCGACATCGTACGACTCGCCGGAGCTGCTCCAACGATGGAACCATCCATCACAACAGAGCAGTGCCCTGGACATCGTCTACAGATTCCTCAGATCTTCCTCCACACATCCGACAACCACCTATGCATCAACTTCTTCAGCGACCAACCCACTGATGCTGAGGTCGACACGGCTACAGCAAAGAGGTTGTACTCTTGTCGCATCACTTATTACTCTACATTCATGTCGATCCATTAGGGCTATTTTGGTTCAAAGGACAAACATAGCAATACGAAATTTTCCTATGGCACTCTATTATTCAATTATTCAAGCATTTTTTGAAAGGAATGCAGCAGAACATCCACCTGGACCTACTTTTCAAAATCCTATGCATGAAAACAACACCAAGTGCATTAGTGGCAGGATAACATTCTAACTATACACACTTTCATATGGTTTCACTTTAATTTAGCCATTTTTCTTTCCATTCCTCTGCTCTTCCTATCATAATCCGGTGTTTCTCCTATCCCTGCATTTTTAGAATCCTGCAAGCCAAAGGAGCCCTTACAGAATTACTTCAGTTACATGTAGGTGTCTAACAAAACTTTGTGTGGTTTGTCCTGCTCCTGCCACGATGTCGTCCACCTTACTTGAGCTGCTCCATCGGCAGAAGCATCCAACAAACCATACATCATGACTCTTGAGCGTCTTTCGCTGCCTCAGATCTCCTTCCCTGTTGCTGTCACTATGCTATGCAGTAGTGATTGGAATGCGCAGTTACCTGAAGTCCCACCTGCGGGTGAAGATCCTCCTCCTGAGGATGGTGTTCCACATCCTCTGTTTGGGGAAGGGCTGACTGCTGAGCAAATGTATCAAGCCCAGCTGCGCAACTGGATGGATCAGAACGTGGCTGCTGATCATGCAATGCATCAGGCTAATCAGGCCAATGACAATGTGGTTGTCGACCAACAGGTTCAGTTTCAGGCGCAATGGGGTGCCTGGCCAGCTCCTCCACCTCCCGCTGTGTACAATTTTCAGGCATGGCTTGCTGCTGAAGGTCTTCAGGTTTCTGATGGAATTTTACCTGAAAACAATCTACTTGATAGCCCTGCAATGGCTTGGAATGACTCCATCACTCTGAACAGCAGCTCTGATTCCTTTGTCAGCTCTGATGGGTTTGTTCTTGTGCCTGTCAATGTTCTGCACAATCTCTGGAGAAGTAATTTTGACAGTCCTGCCAATTTTGCTTTGGTTCCCATAATACAGCAACAAGATTCTCTCACCATTGATCTTGCTCTGAACAACTCTGGTCTGCACTTCACTATGTCACACCAAGGAAATTTAATGGCTTCTATGCTCTTCCACTCCTCCAGGCCGGTGAGACAGATTAATGACTTTCTGTGGACGGCCATTAAGCCAATTATGGCCACTTTTGGCCCATGGAGCTCGGGGCTGGGCTTTCGGGACTGCTTGCAGGCTCATGTTCAAGTTTTCTGCCACAATGACTCCATCCTCATCACTGCTGGTGTAACACCCCGGATGTAACTTTCCCTAATTGTACTCCAACTCTTGCCGTTTCCGGCGTTAAGTTTTATTTATTCCCTCGGGTTTGGGCCTTTGTCTCTGTGTGTTGTTTTCGTTTTCATGCATCTCATATCATGTCATCGTGTGCATTGCATTTGCATACGTGTTCATCTCATGCATCCGAGCATTTTCCCCGTTGTTCATTTTGCATTCCGGCACTTCGTTCTCCTCCGATGGTCATTTCTAGCTTTCTTTCATGTGTGGGGATTAAACATTTCCGGATTGGACCGAGACTTACGAAGCAGCCTTGGTTTACTACCAGTAGACCGCCTGTCAAGTTTCGTATCATTTGGACTTCGTTTGATACTCCAACGGTTAACCGAGGGACCGAAAAGGCCTCGTGTGTGTTGCAGCCCAACATCGCTTCAATTTGGCCCAAAACCCACCAAACTCTGCTCCATGTCCTAAAGCGTTCGATCACGATCGCGTGGCCGAAAACCGCACCTCATTTGGACTCTCCTAGCTCCACTTATGCCTATATATATCTCCCCCCATTCGAATCATGGATGAAACCCTTGCCCCTCTCCTCCTCCGACCGCCGGACAAAAATCCGGACGGCCGGACATTGTCCGCCGCCCCCCGGGCCCAGTCAGCAGCCGCCACCTGTCCCCGGGGCGGGACCGCATCGCCGCCACCACGCCGGCCCGCCCAGGCCCACCGCGGGCCCCCTCCTCGCTCCATCCGGGCCGCGCCCGCGCCCCCGCAGCGCCGCCCGCCTCCTCTTGCCGGCACCGCCCCGCCGCCACGAGCCCGCCGCGCCGCCTCCCCGACATCGCCCGCCGACGAGCCGCCACTGCACGCCGTCGCCTCGGCTGCCGCGGGCCGCACGCCTCCGCCGCCCGCCGCGAGCCGCCCCGGCCATCGCCGGCCCCGCTCCCGCGCCGCTCCGGCCTCCGCCGCCTCCCCGACGCCGGCCACCGCCACCCCGACCTCGCTGGCCGCTTCTACATCTCCGGTGGCTACAGTAACTCCGGCGGCCTCGGTTTCCGTGCGAAACCCTAGATCTGATCCGAGAGGTTGATTTTGTACCTTCTTAATGGATGTCTAGCTAGCATTTTGTACCTTCTTAATGGATGTATGCCTGCCTTGCCATGACTTGCACCGTGGTTAGTGCATCGAGCTCGTTTACATGCCTTCATGAGTTATATTTCAGCATGTCTCAATTTTCACTAAGTCTGAAAACTGATTGTGTTTTAGCTATGTTCGTGTGCCCGTTAGTATATTTTGTGAACCCTTTTGGCCCCAGGTCACTTTGAGTCTTTTGTTAAGCTTGTTGAGTAGCTCCATGCCATGTTCTTATTCATCACAATCAGGTCATGTATCATGTTGTTTTGCTGCTCCGAAGAGGGCTTCGTGATCTGAAATTTCAGACAAGTGTTGATATCACTAAGTCTGGAATCTGTTTTGCATTTGCGTTTTTGCCATGCTTGTTTGAACCTCATAATGGATGAATTGGCCGTGGATCAGTGCTAGTCTTTTGTTAAGCATCTTGTGTGCATCCCTGCCATGTATTTTGTTGTCATGTTTGGTGGCTGTAGCATGTTCATTTCGTTGCAATCCGAGAGGTTGATTTTGTTCCGCTCTTGCCGCCCTAGTTTCCGTCATATCGGTGTTATCTTCCCGGATTTTGCGTTCCTTACGCGGTTGGGTTATAATGGGAACCCCTTGATATTTCGCCTTGATTAAAGCTTTTCCAGCAATGCCCAACATTGGTTTTACCATTCGCCACCTAGCCCCTTTTCTTTCCCTTGGGTTCTGCAGACTCAAGGGTCATCTTATTTTTAACCCCCCCGGGCCAGTGATCCTCTGAGTGTTGGTCCCACCGAGCGATGTTCGAGGCTACCAGGGGCAACTCTGGGCTGGCTTACCCGACGTTTGGCTCATCTGAGTGTGCCATGAGAAAGAGATATGTGCAGCTCCTATCGGGATTTGTCGGCACATTCGGGCGGTGTTGCTGGTCTTGTTTTAACCTGTCGAAGTGTCTTGAGTTACCGAGATACCGAGTCTGATCGGAACGTCTTGGGAGGAGGTCTATTCCTTCGTTGACCGTGAGAGCTTGTCATGGGCTAAGTTGGGACTCCCCTGCAGGGATTGAACTTTCGAAAGTCGTGCCCGCGGTTATGGGCAGATGGGAATTTGTTTATGTCCGGTTGTAGATGACTTAAACCTTAATTAATTAAAATGAATCAACTGAGTGTGTTACCGTGATGGCCCCTTCTCGGCGGAGTCCGGGAAGTGGACACGGTGTTGGAGTTATGCTTGCGCAGGTCGCTCTCTAGCTTCTCGCTCGTGCTTTGCCTCCTCTTCTCGCTCTCTTTTGCGAATAAGTTAGCCACCATACTTGCTAGTCGCTTGCTGCAGCTCCACACATTTTTGCCTAACCTTCCTATAAGCTTAAATAGTCTTGATCGCGAGGGTGCGAGATTGCTGAGTCCCTGAGGCTCACAGATTACTATAACTCCAGATGCACGTCCAGGTGATTCCGCTCCAGGTGACGAGTACGAGCTCAAGTGGGAGTTCGACGAGGACTCTCAGCGTTACTACGTGTCTTTTCCTGATGATCAGTAGTGGTGCCAAGTTGGGGTTCGATTCAGGGCCTTGTCGCATGTTGGGTTTTCTTCTATTTTGGCGCCGTAGTCGGGCCATGAGTGTTGGTATGATGGATGTTATTTATGTACTCTGATGTGACATGGCGAGTGTAAGCCAACTATGTATCTCCCCTTTTACTCTATATATTACATGGGATGTTGTGATGATTGCCTAACTTGCGACATTGCTTTCAATGCGGTTATGTCTAAGTCGTGCCTCGACACGTGGGAGCTATAGCCGCATCGAGGGCGTTACAAGTTGGTAATCAGAGCCTTCCCCGACCTTAGGAGCCCCATTGCTTGATCATTTTTAGCAGCCGAGTTGTGTCTAGAAAAATGTTTTGAGTCTTTAGGAATTATATATCGGAGAGTTTAGGAATTCTTTTTACTTCCCAGTCTCCTCATCGCTCTGGTAAGGCATCCTGACGTAGAGTTTTGACTCTTCTCTTCTCAAATTTCACTAAAAAAAAATTTAGGATCACGCGAGTATCTTGGAATCGTTCCGATGGCTTATGATGAGAACATTGACTTGGTGCCTCCTGTCAGGGGTTTAGTGGAAGTGTTCCGGGGAGTTGAGCTCTGAGGTGTTGTCATCATAATTTTATCGTTGCATTTCTGGAATACTTGAGATATGTTCGCCGACATCGAAAATCTCTTTTATGCAGTTCGTTGGTGAGATAACCTCGACGCCACCCAGTACTGGGGCGGGAGTTTGGGAGTATCGCCATAACTTGTATAACGGATGTTTTTCGAAGGTTGAGGTAGATGGTTTCCGAAGGTTTCTTGGTTATGTGTTGAAGGATGGATACAGCTGGATGTAGGATTTGCTAGTTTGGGTGAGATATTATGCTTCCCTGTATCCCCAACACCTGATTGCATAACCGGAAAGGTTCGGGAGTTTCATAGGTGGGAATTCTAGTAGCTCTAGTTCTTCTTCCATGGATATTGGTTTGAGATTGGGATTTCTTACCGATTATCCGTTCTTGATCCGTACCTTGTTGATTTATTTCTCTACCTTAATTCTACGTGGCTTCTCAATTTATGGATATGTGACCATTTCAAGAGGAATGCATTCGTTCATTTTGTTCGGATGTGAAGACTATATGTTGCAATTTTCATTCCGTTGGATTCAGCTTCAATATTTATCTATCAATGTGCTAATGGTGGTCAACCTCTTCAGGATGGCTCCTCCAACGCGCACGACTCCGAATCCTGATCCGCCACCGCCTCCACCTCCTCCAGAGGCATGGCAAGCTATGATGGCCGCAACCAATGCAAACACACAGCTGATCATGCAAATTCTCCAAGAGCGCAATCAAGGCAGTCAAGGGAATCAAGGCAGCAATCAGAGTCACTTTGCTACACTCAACCAGTTCCTTGCTAACGGGCCAAAGACTTTCAGCAATTGTGTTGAGGCAACCGATGCTAACGATTGGCTTGTGGATCTGTGTAAGCATTTCGAGTGCAGTAACGTCAGGCCTGAGGACTTTGTGCTTCCTTCCAACTCAAAGATCAAGCTGCAGAATGGTTCCAGCAGTACAAGGACTCCAGAGGTGGACGTGTTATCACTTGGGATGATTTCCGTCGAGATTTCCGAGCTCATCATATTCCGTAGAGCGTGGTTGAAAGCAAGCGTGAGGAATTCCGCAATCTGAAGCAAGGCTCTTTGTCTGTCTATGACTACAACAAGTTGTTCCAGAAGCTTGCCTGCTTTGCCAAGCAGGACGTGCCTGATGAGAAGAGCATGATATATCAGTTCAGGGGTGGTCTCAGAGAAGATATCCAGCTCGCTCTTGTTCTCTTCGAGCCCTTGAGATACGATGAGTTCTACAACATGGCACTGAAGCAAGAGGCTGCTCAGTTGAGGTGTGATGCTTCCAGGAAGCGAGTCAGAGATGTTACTCCTTCTTCCTCTACTCAAGTGTCCAAGCAGCAGAAGTTTTAGCTTCCTCCTCCTCCGTTCCGTCAGCCGTATCAGCAGAAGAGCAAAGGTGGCAGTGGTTCTTCCCACCCACCCAACCCTGGCTTTCAGAACAAGACTTTGTCTCAAGCTCCAAGATCAAGTGCTCCGTATCACCGTCCGCTTTCAGAGGTCACGTGCAACAAGTGCCAACAGAAGGGTCACTATGCCAACAAGTGTTTCAACCAGAGGCGTCTTCCTCCTCCTCCTGTCAGATCGGCAAGTACAGCTGTGGTCAAGCATAACCCCAAGTCCGCCAAGGTCAATTTGATGAATGCAGCTCAGGCAGAGGACTCGTCAGATGTGATCATGGGTAACCTTCCTGTTAATGATATTCCTGCTAAAGTTCTTTTTGACACGGGTGCATCGCATTGTTTCATTTCGAGGCCATTTGTTTCTAAGCATGAGTTGCCTTTGCAAGATTTGCCTAGACAGTTATCTGTTGTTTCTCCGGGTAAATTCATGAATGCAAGCGCTATTGCCCCAGATGTTTCTATCACATTGGGCGATTACAAGTTTCTCTCTTCTCCGGTGGTTCTTGGTAACTCGGATATTGATCTTATTCTCGGAATGGATTGGCTTTCTAAGCACAAGGCTCAGCTTGATTGTGCAGCCAGGCAGATTCAATTGACTCATTCGTCTGAGGATGTAATTGTCTTTGCCGCTCGGGATGATACTATCCGTCTGTTTTCTCTCAATGAGAAGGGTGAATTGGATGCCATCTCTCAAATTCCAGTCGTTTGCGAATATCAAGACGTCTTTCCAGAAGAGCTCCCAGGAATGCCTCCGCACCGGCCAGTTGAATTCGTTATTGAACACGAGCCCGTCGCGCCACCTCCCCGACGTCGCCCGCCGACGAGCCGCCGCTGCACGCCGCCGCCTCGGCTGCCGTGGGCCGCACGCCTCCGCCGCCCGCCGCGAGCCGCCCCGGCCATCGCCGGCCCCGCGCCCGCGCCGCTCCGGCCTCCGCCGCCTCCCCGACGCCGGCCACCGCCACCCCGACCTCGCCGGCCGCTTCTACATCTCCGGTGGCTACAGTAACTCCGGCGGCCTCGGTTTCCATGCGAAACCCTAGATCTGATCCGAGAGGTTGATTTTGTTCCGCTCTTGCCGCCCTAGTTTCCGTCATATCGGTGTTATCTTCCCGGATTTTGCGTTCCTTACGCGGTTGGGTTATAATGGGAACCCCTTGATATTTTGCCTTGATTAAAGCTTTTCCAGCAATGCCCAACATTGGTTTTACCATTCGCCACCTAGCCCCTTTTCTTTCCCTTGGGTTCTGCAGACTCAAGGGTCATCTTATTTTTAACCCCCCCGGGCCAGTGATCCTCTGAGTGTTGGTCCCACCGAGCGATGTTCGAGGCTACCAGGGGCAACTCTGGGCTGGCTTACCCGACGTTTGGCTCATCTGAGTGTGCCATGAGAAAGAGATATGTGCAGCTCCTATCGGGATTTGTCGGCACATTCGGGCGGTGTTGCTGGTCTTGTTTTAACCTGTCGAAGTGTCTTGAGTTACCGAGATACCGAGTCTGATCGGAACGTCTTGGGAGGAGGTCTATTCCTTCGTTGACCGTGAGAGCTTGTCATGGGCTAAGTTGGGACTCCCCTGCAGGGATTGAACTTTCGAAAGTCGTGCCCGCGGTTATGGGCAGATGGGAATTTGTTTATGTCCGGTTGTAGATAACTTAAACCTTAATTAATTAAAATGAATCAACTGAGTGTGTTACCGTGATGGCCCCTTCTCGGTGGAGTCCGGGAAGTGGACACGGTGTTGGAGTTATGCTTGCGCAGGTCGCTCTCTAGCTTCTCGCTCGTGCTTTGCCTCCTCTTCTTGCTCTCTTTTGCGAATAAGTTAGCCACCATACTTGCTAGTCGCTTGCTGCAGCTCCACACATTTTTGCCTAACCTTCCTATAAGCTTAAATAGTCTTGATCGCGAGGGTGCGAGATTGCTGAGTCCCTGAGGCTCACAGATTACTATAACTCCAGATGCAGGTCCAGGTGATTCCGCTCCAGGTGACGAGTACGAGCTCAAGTGGGAGTTCGACGAGGACTCTCAGCGTTACTACGTGTCTTTTCCTGATGATCAATAGTGGTGCCTAGTTGGGGTTCGATTCAGGGCCTTGTCGCATGTTGGGTTTTCTTCTATTTTGGCGCCGTAGTCGGGCCATGAGTGTTGGTATGATGGATGTTATTTATGTACTCTGATGTGACGTGGCGAGTGTAAGCCAACTATGTATCTCCCCTTTTACTCTATATATTACATGGGATGTTGTGATGATTGCCTAACTTGCGACATTGCTTTCAATGTGGTTATGTCTCTAAGTCGTGCCTCGACACGTGGGAGCTATAGCCGCATCGAGGGCGTTACAGCTGGGCACCAGATCACTAGGGATAATGAAGAATGTGTCTCTGTGGCTCAATCCTGGTCTGTTTCTGCTGCGGCTCCGACTGATCCCGGGAAGCTCTAGCTCTCTGCTTATGCCTCCATCTGCGGTGGTCGTGGCTCCTGGAGGCGCCTCCTCTCATCGTGGCAAAGTTCAGGCAGCTGAATGTGAAATTTCTCTTCGCGGCAGTGCCAGATTTAATAAATATGATGGATTCCGGGTCCATGCACTGACAGATACCAAGAAGAAGCAATCAAAGGTCAAACCACGCCACACTCCTGCTGCTCCTTCCTCGGTGATCATCAGGGAGCTGGACTCTGAGACGGCCCAGGGCATTCCTCCTCCCACTCCCATTCAAGTAATCCAACAGGTGGGTGTCCAACAATGCGCCATCCCGCCAGAAGAACTTACTGAAGCTGCTCTCTTGGAGTCCAAGGATGTCGGGTCTTCGTCCTCGTCTTAATTTGCTGCTTTATTTACTTTATGGGTCTTTTGGTTAATTGGAATGTGTTATGCTGGAACATTCGTGGGTTAAACTCTAGCGATAAACAATTAGCTCTTTCTAATGCTATCAATGCTAGTGGTTGCTCGGTCTTATGTTTGCAAGAAACTAAGAAGACTATGATCGATCATGCCTTTATCAAATCTTGTTGTCCCCGTCGCTTCGACCAATTTTCTTTTTTTTCCTTCACATGGGGCTTCGGGTGGAATTGTTACTATTTGGAACAGTTCGGTTTTCTCTGGCACAGTTATTGCCTCGGAGGATTTTGCCCTGGTAATTAAATTTCAATCAACTCAGTCCTCCCAAGCATGGACACTAGTGAATATTTATGGCCCATGTCAAGGTGATCCACGTATTAATTACACTAATTGGTTGTTCTCATTAAACATCCCGGCTAATAAAGATTGGCTCCTACTCGGAGACTTTAACTACATGCGCAGCCCTGACAATCATAACAAGCCGGGTGGGAGCATTAATGACATGATTACGTTCAATGATTTCATACGAACACAATCTCTTGTTGAATTGCCACTCAAAGGCCGCACTTACACTTGGAGCAATATGCAACAGGATCCACTGTTGGAACAACTTGACTGGTTTTTTACATCATGTAGCTGGACTGGCTCATATCCCAACACAGTTGTTAAACCCTTAGGCAAACCAGTGTCTGATCATATACCCTGCGTGGTGTCCATTGAAACTTCTATTCCTAGAAGTAAACTTTCTCGCTTTGAGCCATTCTGGATCCAACATCCTGGATTTATGGAGGTAGTTCAGTCTGCTTGGGATAAGCCCGTCCGATCGACCAATTCTGCAACCATTCTTTGTAGAAAATTTAAGCACTTGCGGTACTGCCTCAGAAGATGGAGCAAGAACATTTCCCAATTGTCCATCGCCATCTCTAACTCCAACAAAGCTCTAGCTGATCTGGACATGCTGGAGAACAGAAGGCCTTTGACAACTCCTGAGGCTAATTTTAGGATTATCCTAAAGGCCCACATCCTACGATTACTGTCCTATCAAAAGCAATATTAGAAGAAACGGTGCACAATTCGGTGGGTTCGTTTTGGTGATGAGAATTCCAAAAAATTTCAAGCCATGGCTTCTGAACGTTACAGACGAAACAATATTGCCTCCTTAATGTTACATGATGGAACCATAGTGGATGATCACGCAAGTAAAGAATCTGTCATATATCAATCTTTTCAGGAAAGACTTGGAACTTCCTCGAAGCATGACATGAAATTTGATCTTCCCTCCATTATCAAGCGAATTGAGGGGTTAGATGCTCTCACTGTACCATTTACTAGGCAGGAGATTGACCTAGTAATCAAAGAAATGCCTGCGGATAGGGCTCCGGGTCCTAATGGGTTTAATGGTGCATTTCTAAAATCTTGTTGGCACATAATTAAGGAAGATTTCTATGCTCTGTGTGATCAATTCTTTGAGGGTGGTCTCAACCTTGAGAGTATCAATGATGGCTTCATCACACTCATCCCCAAAATTGTTGTGCCCCAAGGAGTTAATGACTTTAGACCGATCACCCTGCTTAATTGTTGTCTTAAAGTCATCACAAAGCTTTTAGCCAACAGGTTACAAAAAATCATTCTCAAGATTATTCACCGTAACCAATACGGTTTCTTGAAAAAGAGGTCTATACAAGACTGCCTTGCTTGGGCTTTTGAGTACATATACCAATGCCAATCTTCCAAAAAGCCAATAGTTATGCTCAAGTTGGATTTTGCAAAAGCGTTTGATACCATTGACCATGATGCTATGTTGTAAATAATGAAACACATGGGTTTCAATGAAAAATGGCTGGGGTGGATCAAAACCATTTTCTCATCTACAAAGTCTTCTATGCTCCTTAATGGAGTCCCGGGCAGGCAGTTTAATTGTGTTTGTGGAGTGCGCCAAGGTGATCCCCTGTCCCCCCTAATCTTTGTCCTGGCGGCAGATTTATTGCAAGCTGCAATTAATGACTCATTCCAAACAAATAATCTTCAACTGCCCTTTCACCGACCCAACCAGTCGGACTACCCGGTGATTCAATACGCCGATGACACGATCATGCTGCTCCCTACGTGTCCGGACCAAGCTTCTCTTGTCAAACAAATCCTTACTGATTATGCCACTTCAATTGGTCTCAAGATTAATTTCCACAAGTCAACTTTAGTACCCATAAACTGTGTGCCTCCACGGCTCAGGATATTGCACAAATTTTTGGTTGCACGGTGGGCAAGTTACCTTTTACCTACCTTGGGTTGCCAATGGGTACTTCTAAACCTACTGTACAAGATCTCATGCCATTGGTCTGTGGAGTTCAACGGAGACTTTCCGCGACGTTGTCAATGATTTCCTATGGAGGGAAATTATCGCTCCTTAACTCGGTAATCACGTCTCTTATAATCTTTGCCCTTTACACCCTCAAACTGCCACCGAAGATTATTGAGCTATTGGATAAAATCAGAAGACAATGCCTATGGACCAAGAAAACTGATGATGGGAAAAAATGTAACTCCCTAGCTTCTTGGCAAATGGTCTGCAGACCGAAAAAGTGTGGGGGCCTAGGGGTTCTGGACTTACAAACCCAAAGTGATGCTTTACTCATGAAATACCTGCACAAATTCTATAACCATTGGGATCTGCCGTGGGTTGACTTGATTTGGTCTACTTATTACAATAAAAAAATCCCACACGCCTCAGACCCATGTGGATCATTCCGGTGGAAAGATGTGCTCAAACTCACACCTATCTATAGAGGCATCTCAGAAGTGATCGTTCGCAAAGGAGATACTGTGCTTATGTAGAAATACCTTTGGTTGGATGAGGTCCTTGCAGATTCGCACCCCCGTGCTTTTTCTTATGCCAAACTTGAAGATATTTCTGTCAGGGATTTTCTTGGGTGTACAAATCTCAATGAAACCTTTCACCTACCACTATCCATGCAAGCACACAATGAGCTACGTCATATCCAGGAACTCACAGCGCATGTTGGCGATGATGAGGGCGAGGACATGGACTCCTGGATTTACGAGTGGGGCACTGAGAGATACACCGCCAAAGGATATTACAATTTCTACTTCCGCGAGGCCACTGCACACATTAGCTACAAATGGCTCTGGAAATCCTCGGCCACAATGAAAATCAAAGTCTTCGGCTGGCTTCTTCTCTCTGATCGCCTCAACACCAGAAACATGCTAAAGAGAAGACACTACAACATCGGGGACAATTATGGTTGCATTCTATGTGGCAGCACTGAGGAAGAAACGGTTGAACATATGATCTTTACTTGCCACTTCAGTTCAACCTGTTGGGACACCTTGAATATCCAATGGACAACTAATGGAGATCGCCTAAACTGGATCAAGGAAGCCAAATCAAGATGGGACAACCAAATGTTTATGGAGATTTTTCTATATGCCTCCTGGAGTTTGTGGAAAGAACGGAATAACAAGCACTTTAGGAGAATTGACCCCACGATTGGATCTTGGGCAAGGAGATTCAAATAAGACCTCTCTCTACTCATACATAGAGCTAAAGAGAAACACAAGCAGTTCCTCTCAACTTTTACCCAGACCTTTGTCGTCCCATATTCTACTACTTAATTAGGCTACCTACATATACCCTTATTTTTATCATGGCTATGGATGTAAGGTTATGACCTTGTACAAAACTTTTTGATACTTTAATTCAATATATACAGTAGGAGCCTCTCCTACTATTTCAGGTGTCAAAAAAAACTGCTTCACCATCATCGACTCAGCAGATGAACCTGAGGAGTACACGGGTCAACAAGAGAGGTCACACTCTTTTGTTTCTGCTTATGTTATGCATTGCTTAATATTACCTGCTACTTTATCGTCCTGTTCACCTCTTAGACTCCAAGTCAGGTCCAAATTAATGTTCAAACCTGACCTTTAAAATTACTTGTGAGGCACATATCGAGGCAGCTATGAATAGTATCTCTGTCTATTATCTAGTTCGCCTATGGTATGCCTATGTTGTTCATCATGGGTGGGAAACAAATAGTAAAGCAATTATCATATGTCTTTTTATTAAATTAAAGCTATCATCAGCCTGCTATCAATATTTTTGGATCCATCCACTGGTTGTTACCATCACTCTAGATTTCCGCATGCTCGCCTTACATAATCTCACTATATTTTTTTCGTATGCGTGTCAGATATTGTACACAGTCATGCTGAACATGTAGAGAAAAAGAGAAGAGTTTTGCACGGCAATACAATGTCATGCAAACATCGCTCCATGGTGGGTTCAATGGCAAACCCTCCCCCTCTCCAGATTGTAATCCAAAGGAAGATATTTGTTCTGAGGCGGATTCAGACGCAGCTGACCACTCCTATTTACCCCCAAGTTGTTTGCTCTAACTTGACATGATGATGTTGGTCATATCATGCATATGTTGCCTTGCAGTGCCTACTTTCGACATCATAAATGTCATCTACTTAGTTTAGACATGTTCTGTAATGCCACATGTTTAGTTTCTATATCATATATGGGAATTATGCAGTCTCATCTCTTTTAGCCAGCCATAATATATGTGAAATATGCAATGACGTCCTGTTTAACCAGGCATCATATATCTGAATGATATCTTGCCCATCCTTTTCTTCATTACATTTCCATTTATCGACAATGTTTGTACATTAAACTACTCTTCCTGTGAATCAGCTATTTGAGTGGATAATGGAAAAAATCTGGAGTGAAAACAAGATCTTCAGAGCAGACCGTGCTACCTGTCGAAGCAGATCTCTTGCTGGGTCCCGATAGCTCCTCATAGATGGATTCAGGGACAGATGACCAGTCCTATTCCCCCACCGAGGTGTATGCTCTAACTTGGCACGATTATACTACTCATATCATGCATATGGTGCCTTGCATTGCATAGTTTCGACATCATATACACAATATTCAACACCATGTTCTTAGTTCAGACATCATATATGCGAATGCCCTCTGCTTAGCATATAAATCACATATGTGAATTAAATCATGCGACCCTGATTACTTAGAAGACATGTATGTAAATTATGTCATGCGAACCTGTTTACTAAAGACATCATATAATTATCTCATGCCATCCTGTTTAGTTATTCATCATATCTTTGAATTATGTCATGCTATGCTATCCAGTTTAGATAGACATCATATATGTGAAATTATGTCATGCTATCATTTTTAGTTAAAAATATACATGTCAACTATTTCATGCCCTCTTTTTTCCACACTATCTATTGCATATGTCTCGCATACAATGTCTGTACATTCAACTATGTTTCCTGTTTATCCGCCATTTGAATTGGAGCGGGTGATGGCAGTATCTAGCGGAGTAAAAACATGGTCTTCAAATAAAACAGTGCTACCTCTTGGTGGAGATAGCACCCCGGTTGTACATGCACGGGAACCAGCCCTACCACACATACCCCAGACTCTCGTAGATTGTACCCCTGCTGCAATGGACAGAGAACCAGCTTCACCCAATCTAACCCCAACTCCAGCAGATAGTAACCCAGTTCCTGTTGACACAACACAATCTCCACCACAGAGCTCCCAAACAAGAGCCGTTAGTAAGGCAGCTCCAGTGCCCAAAGCGCCAGTACTACCATGGCGAACCCCAACTCCACCAGTTAGTACACCTATTCCTGTGGAGGAAGCACAACCAGCCAGTCGTAGTTTAGCATATATCACATTTGATGTTGTTAAATCCTATGTGTGTATCTTCCCGTCATGGAAATATTATACTGAAGATGAACGAAAATGCCAGTTGCAGGTGTTTATCTAGGAGTTATGTGTAAGTAATGTTATTCATGGCAATTACTTTGCTTTGTCCCATACATTCTACCTCCATGATAGTTATAATATAGCAAATTTTCCCATTTTTCTCTATAGAGAAGGACCTGAGGGAGTCCAGGATTAGGGGGTCTCCGGACGGCCAGACTGTTGGATTATGAAGATACAAGATTGAAGACTTCGTCCCGTGTCCGGATGGGCCTCTACTTGGCATGGAAGGCAAGCTAGGCAATACGGATATGGATATCTCCTCCTTTGTAACCGACCTTGTGTAACCCTAGCCCCCTCCGGTGTCTATATAAACCGGAGGGTTTTAGTCCATAGAACAACATACAATCATACCATAGGCTAGCTTCTAGGGTTTAGCCTCTCCGATCTCGTGGTAGATCAACTCTTGTACTACTCATATCATCAAGAATAAATCAAGCAGGACATTGGGTTTTAGCTCCATCAAGAGGGCCCGAACCTGGGTTAAACATTGTGTCCCCTACCTCCTATTACCATCCGCCTTAGACGCACAGTTCGGGACCCCCTACCCGAGATCCGCCGGTTTTGACACCGACATTGGTGCTTTCATTGAGAGTTCCTCTGTGTCGTCATCGTTAGGCTTGATGGCTCCTTCGATCATCGATGGCGATGCAGTCCAGGGTGAAACTTTTCTCCCCGGACAGATCTCTGTATTCGGCGGCTTCGCACTGCGGGCCAACTCGCTTGGCCATCTGGAGAAGATCGAAAGTTACGCCCTGGCCATTACGTCAGATTTGGAAGCTTAAACTACACGGACGATATCCGCGGAGACTTGATCTTCGACGGATTCGAGCCCCTGCCGAGTGCACCACACGGTCACGATGACCATGATTTAGCTCTGCCATCAGACAGTATCCAGGAGATCACGCTGGCAACCGCTCCGATCCTCAATTCGGAGGCAGTTGTGCCATCCATGAATGGGTGGATAGAACCCGCCATGGAGGCCGCACTCTCATCGGCAATCGAGCCAAATATCGACCTTACCCTTCACGAGAGCCGTGTTACCAAACTGCCGGATCCTTCTCCGGCCATAGACTCCGAACCACCTGCGCCCGTGCCTATCGAATCCGATTGGGCACCGATCATGGAGTTTACCTCCGCGGATATTTTTCAGCACTCGCCCTTCGGTGACATACAGAACTCATTAAGGTCTCTCTCCTTGTCAGGAGAATCCTGGCCAAACTATGTCCGGCAGGATTGGGATGCGGATGACGAAGAAATTCGCCGCCCACCCACCACCCACTTAATAGCCACTGTCGACGACTTAACCGACATGCTCGACTTCGACTCCGAAGACATCAACGGTATGGACGACGATGCGGGAGACGAAGAGGAACCACTGCCCACAGGGCACTGGACAGCCACCTCATCATATGATATATATATATATATGGTGGACACACCTAAAGAAGGCAATGGCGACGAGACAGTGGAGGATGACCCCTCCAAGAAGCAACCCAAGCGCCAGCGTCAGCGGCGCCGCTCTAAGTCTCGCCAAAGCAAAAGCGTTGACCCCGGCACAGGAGATAATAGCATTCCAGACAGTGCCAAAGATGACAACAATCCCCTCCAGCAAGATTTAGGGCAGGAGGATGGAGAAGCCAGCCCTCCAGAGAGAGCGGCAGATGGAGAGGCAGAGGATGAT
This sequence comes from Triticum urartu, assembly GCF_003073215.2. NCBI lineage: Eukaryota > Viridiplantae > Streptophyta > Magnoliopsida > Poales > Poaceae > Triticum > Triticum urartu. Next base: position 468,681,575 of record NC_053024.1, on the reverse strand, counting down.
AATTACATGCCTCCCTCCGAAGACGAGGTAAGCCTCGATGATGACGAATTCATCATACCTGAGGATCCCGTCGAACAAGAGCGCTTCAAGCGTCGGCTTATATCCACGGCAAATAGCCTTAAGAAAAAGCAACAACAGCTTCAAGCTGATCAAGATTTGCTAGCTGACAGATGGACTGAAGTCCTTGCAGCCGAGGAATATAAACTTGAACGCCCCTCCAAGAGTTACCCAGAGCGTAGGTCGCTACCCCGACTGGAGGAGGAAGCACTCAAACCTACATCCCCTGCACATGATGCGGCGGACTGGCCACCTCGTGGCCGCGACAGAGAGGCATTTCAGCCAAAAGCTCAGGTCGCACCCCGACGCTATTCAAATAAAAAGGCATGGGGAAATACGCCAGACCTACGAGACGTATTAGAGGACAAAGCAAAACACGCAAGATCGATCTACGGATCAAGAGGGCGCGCCACTATGCGAGACGATAACCGTCACGCCGGATACAGTAAAAGTAAATCCGGCCGGGCCGAACATAGCGAACAAGACTCATTTGAGCTGTGTCGCGATATAGCCCAGTACAGAGGCGCCGCACACCCCATATGCTTCACAGACGAAGTAATGCATCACCAGATCCCATAGGGTTTCAAACTCGTAAATATTGAATCATACGACAGCACAACAGATCCTGCGGTATGGATCGAGGACTTCCTCCTGCACATCCACATGGCCCGCGGTGACGATCTACACGCCATCAAATACCTCCCACTCAAACTCAAAGGACCAGCTCGGCATTGGCTCAACAGCCTGCCAGTAGAATCCATTGGCTGTTGAGCCGCATTCCTCAACAACTTCCAGGGAACTTATGTGCGACCACCAGATGCCGATGACTTGAGTCACATAATTCAGCAGCCAGAGGAATCGGCCAGGCAATTCTGGACACGGTTCCTAACAAAGAAAAGTCAAATCGTCGACTGCCCGGATGCAGAGGCCCTAGCAGCTTTTAAGCATAACATCCGTGACGAGTGGCTCGCCCGGCACCTTGGCCAGGAAAAGCCGAAATCTATGGCAGCCCTCACGACACTCATGACCCGTTTTTGTGCGGGAGAGGACAGCTGGCTGGCTCGCAGCAATAACATATCAAAGAACCATGGTACTTAGGATACCAAGGATGGCAATGGCAGGTCACATCGCAACAAACATAAGCGCCGCATTAACAGCGACAATACTGAGGATACGGCAGTCAATGCCGAATTCCAAGGCTCTAAACCTGGTCAGCGGAAAAAGCCATTCAAAAGAAGCACTCCGGGCCTGTCCAGTTTGGACCGTATACTCGATCGCTCGTGTCAAATACACGGCACCCCCGACAAGGCAGCCAAACACACCAACAGGGATTGTTGGGTGTTCAAGCAGGCCGGCAAGTTAAATGCCGAAAACAAGGATAAGGGGTCACACAGCGATGATGAGGAGGAGCCCCGGCAGCCGAACACCGGAGGACAGAAGAGGTTCCCCCCACAAGTGCGGACGGTGAACATGATATACGCAACCCACATCCCCAAGAGGGAGAGGAAGCGTGCGCTCAGGGACGTATATGCGTTGGAGCCAGTCGCCCCAAAGTTCAACCCATGGTCCTCCTGTCCGATCACCTTCGATCACAGGGACCACCCCACTAGTATCCGTCATGGCGGATTCGCCACACTGGTCCTAGACCCAATCATTGACGGATTTCACCTCCCTCGAGTCCTTATGGATGGCGGCAGTAGCCTGAACCTGCTTTATCAGGACACAGTGCGCAAAATGGGCATAGATCCCTCAAGGATCAAACCCAGCAAAACGACCTTTAAAGGCGTCATACCAGGTGTAGAGGCCCATTGCACAGGCTCAGTCACACTGGAAGTGGTCTTTGGATCCCCGGATAACTTCCGAAGCGAGGAGTTAATCTTCGATATAGTCCCGTTCCGCAGTGGCTATCATGCACTGCTCGAGTGAACCGCATTTGCGAGATTCAATGCGGTACCGCACTATGCATATCTCAAGCTCAAGAGGCCAGGACCTCGGGGGGTCATCACAGTCAATGGAAATACAGAGCGCTCTCTCAGAACGGAGGAGCACACTGCGGCCCACACAGTAGAAGCACAAAGCAGCATCTTAAGGCAATCCACCAGTTCGGCGATTCAAGACCCGGACACCTTCAAGCACGCCCGGAGTAATCGGCAACAGGACTGCCTGGCACGTTCCGAGCTCGCATAGCAATGCGGCCCCACCCCGGTTCCAGCCAAATGGCAAAATCCGTGCCACGCGTACATAATTACGCATTAAAAATACCATGGGCACAGGTGGGGAGGGGGGCACGACTATGGCACGCCCCAAGACGCGGCTCAACCGCACTAGGGGCTTCCCGCTTTGTTATTTTTTTCTCTTTCAGGACTTTAATCTCTGGAAACCCTGTCCGGCAGCATGATTGCTGGATACATGATGCAGCAACCAAGGAGGTAGAAAGCTACATCGCACCACGGAACTCCCAGGTGGATTACGATAATGAGTGAAATACTTGCTTTAATACCATTCCTCAACTTGCCCAACATGTCAAATAGTCCTACTTTTTGCTTATCGCAGTACTTGTATCATTCTGCTTTAATGCACCTTTTCGAATAAACAATGCATAGCACTAAGACTATTATTGCATTCCTCCTTTTATATATATATATGTTCATTCATGACATTCAGCATCCATACACTCTGGTATGGCTAATACGCTAGGGGCTTAAGCATACCCCATAATATGGCGTGAGAAGTCCGAACACTTTCAACAGTGCGACACCCCGAACTTATAGCATTATATGCATCAGCTCTGAATCATGTGTTGGGTCAATAGTTGGGTTTGCCCGGCTCCCATGTTTTGGTACCTTACACTCCGCTATATCGGCTAAGGTAGCACTGGGAGAACTATTGTGATTGTGCCCCGGTTCTGCTGGGCTAAGCACCTCAGTAGAGAAAGCTAAAACTAACTGTCATGATAAGGCGAGAGACTGGTCGTTGTTCGAGAGGTTTTGAGTCCCTAAAGACTTATGCCGCTTAGAGAGAGGAGTTGGCTCTGTCCGGCTTAAGGCGTGTATAGCGCCCCGAATTCGGCCTTCCGAATACCAGGGGCTTCGCCGAAATCTAAAATTATAGAATTCTATGGCTAAGTGAGAGTGATAAAGCATTATAGTCTGATTGCCTTGTTTGTTGTGCTGAGCACCTCCCTCGAAGGACCCAAAAATGGGAACAAGAGTGCTCAGGTTTATCCCGAACACCCCAGCACTCGTGGCATGGGGGCAGAAGCCGGCGACTAGCCATCTCTCAGATTTGATAAACAGCCAAACATAAGGTAATATTTTAAATTCAAAAAGCGTTGCATAGCGCATATGAACATGTTTCATAATACAGGATCACACGAGCAAGTTCATTCAAATATTACATCTTTCGCACACTCGTCCGCTACAAGACGGGCACCCTTCAGGACACCCTCATAATACATCTCGGGGTGGCGATGCTCCTTGCCCTGTGGCGGCCCCTCCTTCACCAGCTTCACAGCGTCCATCTTGGCCCAGTGCACCTTCGCACGGGCGAAAGCCCAGCGTGCACCTTCGATGCAGACGGACCGCTTGATGACTTCCAGCTGTGGGCAGGCATCTACAAGCCGCCTCACCAAGCCGAAGTAGTTGTTGGGAATGGCGTCGCCAGGCCACATCCGGACTATGAAGCCCTTCATGGCATGTTCGGCCGCCTTGTGTAGCTCGACCAGTTGCTTCAGCTGGACGCTCATGGGCACCGGGTGTTTGGTCCCAATATACTGAGACCAGAAGAACTTCTCCGTCGAGCTTCCCTCCTCGACATGTTAAAACCGCGCGGCATCCGACACGCTGCGGGGCAAATCTGTGAATGCTCCTGGAGAGCTCCGGACTCGGGTAAGTAACAAGTAATTCACTTTCACATGCTTGCTCTGCATAAAGAATGCCTTACCCGCCGCTATCTTCCTCATCGCCTAAATCTCCTGGAGGGATTTTTGGGCTTCTGCCTTGGCATTCTTTGCGCTCTCAAGGGCTGCGGCAAGCTCGGACTCTCGCGTCTTCAAGTCAAGCTCCAACGCCACGTGCTTCGTCACGAGAGCTTGGAGCTCTTGCTGCACCTCGCCCACCCGTGCTTCTTGCTTTTCTCGCTCGGTGCGCTCCTTGGCCGCTTTATCTTCGGCCTCGGACAACGCTTGCTTTAGGCTCGCCACTTCGGTCGTGGCCCCTTGCAAATTCATGATGATCCTGTCATTTTGCAATCGCATCTTATATATATATATAGACAGGGTATTACTTACCTTTGTTCTCCTCGAGCTGCCTCTTGGCAAGGCCGAGCTCTTTCTTGGACCTCTCGAGGTCCTGCTTCAGTGCGGCGACCTCCGCAGTCAGTGCGGCAGAGGTCAGCAGCGAAGCCTGCATGCGCATATAGACATACTTATATTAGACTCCTGCAGATATTATTCGATCCTCTATTCGGCTTTTCTTTGTGAACGCCAAACAGAGCATCAGGGGCTACTGTCTATGCGGTAATATTTTTCCTATATTTTAAATACTTACCTCAAAGCCTATTAGAAGGCTGGCACAGGCTCCAGTCAGTCCGCTCTTGGCGGACTGAACCTTCTTGATCACCACACTCATAATAGTGCGGTGCTCTTCGTCGATGGAAGCGCTGTGAAGCGCTCCCAGCAGGTTGTCCGGCGCCTCTGGATGGACAGATTTCACCGGCACGGGCGTCTTACCCCTTTTGGAAGGGGGCCGCCTGCCCGAGTCCGGAACCACTGGAGGTTCCGGCGCGGTGTCCGACTGAGTGCCGAACTTGGAACCCTCAGGAGCCTTGCTCCCCTTGCTCCTGGAGTCCGGAAGGTCGCCTTGAGGCGCCTCCGGGACTGTCTCTCCCTGGCTCGGTGCCCCTTGATACAATACCTCGGCATTGTCCATAGGGCAAGGGGAGGAGGCGGTCGGAAGTGGATCGCTATCCATATCCGACGAATCCAAGGAGCTGTCCGACGAGGATACGTCGATATGGGCTTGGGACGGTCTGCATAATCATATTAGGCGTTAGGAGAAGCAGTGCGACAATGGTATGCTATGAGTTACTCTGGTATCTGAATACTTACGACTTCGCCAGGGGCTTGGCCCTGAGCAGCCACTCGTCTTCGCCTTCGGCGGCGGTGGTGGAGCAGTCCGGAAGGAGAGTCCTTCCTTTCTTGGACCCTTCGGCCTCCCCGGTTGGGGCGGCCTTCCTTTTATTGTCTCCCCCGGCTCGAGGGGGAGCATCTTCATCTTCCTCCTCGTCTTCATGGGAGGAGTGCGTCGTGGAGTTATCGGACGATGAGTCCGATACCACCTGGCGCCGGGAACTCTTTCGGGTTCCCTTGGCCTTCTTCTGGGTCTTCTCCGGCACCTTATAAGGAGCCGGAGTCAGCATCTCCATCAGGAGAGCGTCCGCGGTGTCTTTGGGCAGGGGGGCCGGACAGTTAATCTGCTCCGATGCCTCCACCCAGTCCTGTCAAAGGCATGAGAGCTCAAACTCCGCACATGGTTAAACTATGAAAGATAAATACCCTACCAGATGTACAGAACTTACCGGATTCGCAGGGCGCTTCACGCTCAGCCCGCGGTCCTCATTAAGAGAGGGGGGACCTCGATGCCCTTGAACAGCACCCTCCGGACGTCTTTATGCGTCGTGTCAAAGAGCTCGCTTAGAGTCTGGTGCTGGGCCGGGTCGAACTCCCATAAGTTAAAATCCCGTTGTTGACACGGGAGGATCCGGCGGAAGAGCATGACCTGGACTATGTTGACAAGCTTGAGCTTCTTGCTTGTCATATTCCGGATACACTTCTGGAGTCCGTCCAGCTCCACCGATGAACCCCAGGACAGGCCCTTCTCCTTCCAGGAAGTGAGCCGCATGGGGATTCCAGATCGAAACTCGGGGGCCGCCACCCAGTTGGTGTCGCGCGGCTCGGTGATGTAGAACCACCCCAATTGCCACCCCTTTACGGTCTCCATGAAGGAGCCCTCGAGCCATGCAACGTTGGGCATTTTGCCCACCATGGCTCCACCGCATTCCGCTTGTTGGACTCCTACAACCTTCGGCTTGATATTGAAGGTCTTCAGCCACATGCCGAAGTGGGTGTTGGGGAACGTAGTAATTTCAAAAAATTTCCTACGCACACGCAAGATCATGGTGATGCATAGCAACGAGAGGGGAGAGTGTAATCTACGTACCCTCGTAGACCGATAGCGGAAGCGTTATGACAACGCGGTTGATGTAGTCGTACGTCTTCACGGCCCGACCGATCAAGCACCGAAACTACGGCACCTCTGAGTTCTAGCACACGTTCAGCTCGATGATGATCCCCGGACTCTGATCCAGCAAAGTGTCGGGGAAGAGTTCCGTCAGCACGATGGCGTGGTGACGATCTTGATGTTCAACTGTCGCAGGGCTTCGCCTAAGCACCACAACAATATTATCGAGGACTATGGTGGAAGGGGGCACCGCACACGGTTAAGAGAACGATCTTAGAGATCAACTTGTGTCTATGGGTGCCCCTGCCCCCGTATATAAAGGAGTGGAGGAGGGGATGGCCGGCCCTCTCTATGGCGCGCCCTAGGGGAGTCCTACTTCCACCGGGAGTAGGATTCCCCTTTTCCAAGTCCAACTAGGAGTCCTTCCATGTAGTAAGAGTAGGAGACAAGGAAGGGGAAGAGGGAAGAGAAGGAAGGAGGGGGCGCAGCCCCTCCCCCTAGTCCAATTCAGACTAGGCCTTGGGGGCGCGCGGCATGCCTCTCCCTCTCCCCTAAAGCCCAATAAGGCCCATATACGTCTTCCCCCGTATTCCCGTAACTCCCCGGTACTCGAAAAATACCCGAACCACTCGGAACCTTTCCGATGTCCGAATATAGTCCTCCAATATATCGATCTTGATGTCTCGACCATTTCAAGATTCCTCGTCATGTCCCCGATCTCATCCGGGACTCCGAACTCCTTCGGTACATCAAAACTCATAAACTCATAATATAACTTGCATCGAAACCTTAAGCGTGCGGACCCTACGGGTTCGAGAATTATGTAGACATGACCGAGACAGGTCTCCGGTCAATAACCAATAGCGGAACCTGGATGCTCATATTGGCTCCCACATATTCTACGAAGATCTTTATCGGTCAGACCGCATAACAACATACGTTGTTCCCTTTGTCATCGGTATGTTACTTGCCCGAGATTCGATCGTCGGTATCTCAATACCTAGTTCAATCTCGTTACCGGCAAGTCTCTTTACTCGTTTTGTAATACATCATCTCACAACTAACTCATTAGTTGCAATGCTTGCAAGGCTTATGTGATGTGCATTACCGAGAGGGCCGAGAGATACCTCTCCGACAATCGGAGTGACAAATCCTAATCTCGAAATACGCCAACCCAACATGTACCTTTGGAGACACCTGTAGAGCTCCTTTATAATCACCCAGTTATGTTGTGACGTTTGGTAGCACACAAAGTGTTACTCCGGCAAACGGGAGGTGCATAATCTCATAGTCATAGGAACATGTATAAGTCATGAAGAAAGCAATAGCAACATACTAAACGATCGGGTGCTAAGCTAATTGAATGGGTCATGTCAATGACATCATTATTCTAATGATGTGATCCCGTTAATCAAATAACAACTCTTTTGTTCATGGTTAGCAAACATAACCATCTTTGATTAACGAGCTAGTCAAGTAGAGGCATACTAGTGACACTCTGTTTGTCTATGTATTCACACATGTATTATGTTTCCGGTTAATACAATTCTAGCATGAATAATAAACATTTATCATGATATAAGGAAATAAATAATAACTTTATTATTGCCTCTAGGGCATATTTCCTTCAGTCTCCCACTTGCACTAGAGTCAATAATCTAGTTCACATCGCCATGTGATTCAACACTAATAGTTCACATCACCATGTGATTAATACCTATAGTTCACATCGTCATGTGACCTATACCCAAAGGGTTTACTAAAGTCAGTAATCTAGTTCACATCGTTTATATGATTAACACCCAAAGAGTACTAAGGTGTGATCATGTTTTGCTTGCGAGATAATTTTAGTCAACGGGTCTGTCACATACAGATCCGTAAGTATTTTGCGAATTCTATGTCTACAATGCTCTGCACGGAGCTACTCTAGCTAATTGCTCCCACTTTCAATATGTATCTAGATCGAGACTTAGAGTCATCCAGATCTGTGTCAAAACTTGCATCGGCGTAACTTTTTACGACGAACCTTTTATCACCTCCATAATTGAGAAATATTTCCTTATTCCACTAAGGATAATTTTGACCGTTGTCCAGTGATCTACTCTTAGATCACTATTGTACTCCCTTGCTTAACATAGTGTAGGGTATACAATAGATCTGGTACACAGCATGTCATACTTTATAGAACCTATGGCTGAGGCATAGGGAATGACTTTGATTCTCTTTCTATCTTCTGCCATGGTCGGGCTTTGAGTCTTACTCAATTTCACACCTTGTAACACAGCCAAGAACTCTTTCTTTGACTGTTCCATTTTTGAACTACTTCAAAATGTTGTCAAGGTATGTACTTATTGAAAAAACTTATCAAGCGTCTTGATCTATCTCTATAGATCTTGATGCTTAATATGTAAGCAGCTTCACCGAGGTCTTTCTTTGAAAAAACTTCTTTCAAAACACTCCTTTATGCTTTGCAGAATAATTCTACATTATTTCCGATCAACAATATGTCATTCACATATACTTATCAGAAATGTTGTAGTGCTCCCACTCACTTTCTTGTAAATACAGGCTTCACCGCAAGTCTGTATAAAACTATATGCTTTGATCAACATATCAAAGCGTATATTCCAACTCCGAGATGCTTGCATCAGTCCATAGATGGATCGCTGGAGCTTGCATATTTAGTTAGTACCTTTAGGATCGACAAAACCTTTTGGTTGCATCATATACAACTCTTCTCTAATAAATCCTATTAACGAATGCAATTTTGTTTATCCATTTGCCAGAATTCATAAAATGCGGCAATTGCTAACATGATTCGGACAGACTTAAGCATGGATACGAGTGAGAAACTCTCATCGTAGTCAACATCTTGAACTTGTCGAAAACCTTTTTGCGACAATTCTAGCTTTTTAGATAGTAACACTACTATCAGCGTCCGTCTTCCTCTTGAAGATCCATTTATTTTCAATTGCTTGCCGATCAACGGGCAAGTCAACCAAAGTCCATACTTTGTTTTTCATACATGGATCCCATCTCAGATTTCATGGCTTTAAGCCATTTTGCGGAATCTGGCCTCATCATTGCTTCCTCATAGTTCGTAGGCTCGTCATGGTCAAGTAACATGACCTCCAGAACAGGATTACCATACCACTCTGGTGCGGATCTCACTCTGGTTTACCTACGAGGTTCGGTAGTAACTTGATCTGAAGTTACATGATCATCATCATTAGCTTCCTCACTAATCGGTGTAGTAGTCACAGGAACAGATTTCTGTGATGAACTACTTTCCAATAAGGGAGAAGGTACAATTACCTTATCAAGTTCTACTTTCCTCCCACTCACTTCTTTCAAGAGAAACTCCTTCTCTAGAAAGGATCCATTCTCAGCAATGAATAACTTGCCTTCGGATCTGTGATAGAAGGTGTACCCAACATTTTCTTTTGGGTATCCTATGAAGATTTACTTCTCCGATTTGGTTTCGAGCTTATCAAGTTGAAACTTTTACACATAAGCATCGCAGTCCCAAACTTTAAGAAACGACGGCTTAGGTTTCTCGCCAAACAACAGTTCATACGGTGTCGCCTCAACGGATTTAGATGGTGCCCTATTTAACGTGAATATGGCTGTCTCTAATGCATAACCCCAAAACGATAGTGGTAATCGGTAAGAGACATCATAGATCGCACAATATCTAATAAAGCACGGTTTTGACGTTCGGACACACCATTATACTGTGGTGTTCCAGGTGGCGTGAGTAGTGAAACTATTTCACATTGTTTTAACTGAAGGCCAAACTCGTAACTCAAATATTTTATTTCCGCGATCATATCGTAGAAACTTTTATTTTTATTACGATGATTCTCCACTTCACTCTGAAATTCTTTGAACTTTTCAAATATTTCAAACTTGTGTTTCATCAAGTAGATATACTCATATCTGCTCAAATCATCTGTGAAGATCAGAAAATAATGATACCTGTCGCGAGCCTCAATATTCATCGGACCACATACATCAGTATGTATGATTTCCAACAAATCTATTGCTCGCTCCATTGTTCTGAAGAGCGGAGTCTTAGTCATCTTACCCATGAGGCATGGTTCGCAAGCATCAACTGATTCATAATCAAGTGATTCCAAAAGCCCATCGGCATGGAGTTTCTTCATGCGCTTTACACCAATATGACCTAAACGGCAGTGCCACAAATAAGCTGCACTATCATTATTAACTTTGCATCTTTTGGTTTCAATATTATGATTATGTGTATCACTACGATCGAGATCCAACGAATTATTTTCATTGGGTGTGTAACCATATAAGGTTTTATTCATGTAAACAGAACAACAATTTATTCTCTTACTTAAATGAATAACCATATTACAATAAACATGATCAAATCATATTCATGCTCAACGCAAACACCAAATAACACTTATTCAGGTTCAACACTAATCCCGAAAGTATAGGGAGTGTGCGATGATGATCATATCAATCTTGGAACCACTTCCAACACACATCGTCACTTCACCCTTAACTAGTCTCTGTTTATTCTGCAACTCCCGTTTCGAGTTACTAATCTTAGCAACTGAACTAGTATCAAATACTAAGGGGTTGCTATAAACACTAGTAAAGTACACATCAATAACATGTATATCAAATATACTTATGTTCACTTTGCCATCCTTCTTATCTGCCAATCACTTGGGGTAGTTCCGCTATACTATAGTTCATCACGTAGTTCTGCCAATCACTTTGCCATACTATAGTTCATCACGTAGTTCTACTAACTTGGTGATGGTGACTAGAGAATTCTGTCGATCACTATCTTATCTGGAAGATTAACTCCCACTTGATTCAAGCGATTGTAGTACCCAGACAATCTGAGCACATGCTCACTAGTTGAGCGATTCTCCTCCATCTTTTAGCTATAGAACTTGTTGGAAACTTCATATCTCTCAACTCGGGTATTTGCTTGAAACATTAAATTCAACTCCTGGAACATCTCATATGGTCCATGACGTTCAAAACGTCTTTGAAGTCCCGATTCTAAGCCGTTAATCATGGTACACTAAACTATCAAGTAGTCATCATATTGAGCTAGCCAAACGTTCATAACGTCTGCATCTGCTCCTGCAATAGGTCGGTCACCTAGCGGTGCATCAAGGACATAATTCTTCTGTGCAGCAATGAGGATGAACCTCAGATCACGGATCCAATCCGCATCATTGCTACTAACATCTTTCAACACAATTTTCTCTAGGAACATATCAAAATAAACATATGAAAGCAACAACGCGAGCTATTGATCTACAACATAGATATGCTAATACTACCAGGACTAAGTTCATGATAAATTAAAGTTCAATTAATAATATTACTTAAGAACTCCCACTTAGATAGACATCCCTCTAATCCTCTAAGTGGTCACGTGATCCAAATCAACTAAACCATAATCGATCATCACGTGAAATGGAGTAGTTTTCAATGGTGAACATCGCTATGTTGATCATATCTACTACATGATTCACGCTCGACCTTTCGGTCTCAGTGTTCCGAGGCCATATCTGCATATGCTAGGCTCATCAAGTTTAACCTGAGTATTCTGCGAGTGCAAAACTGGCTTGCACCCGTTGTAGATGGACGTAGAGCTTATCACACCCGATCATCACGTGGTGTCTGGGCACGACGAACTTTGGCAACGGTGCATACTCAGGGAGAACACTTTTATCTTGAAATTTAGTGAGAGATCATCTTATAATGCTACCATCAATCAAAGCAAGATAAGATGCATAAAAGATAAAAATCACATGCAATCAATATAAGTGATAAGATATGGCCATCATCATCTTGTGCTTGTGATCTCCATCTCCGAAGCATCGTCATGATCACCATCATCACCGGCGCGACACCTTGATCACCATCGTAGCATCGTTGTCGTCTCGCCAATCTTATGCTTCCACGCCAATCTTAGGGCATATTTCCTTCAGTGGGGCCGGATGCGGAGGAAAGCCTCACACACGACGATGAACGTCGAGATGTTGAGGATGAAATTTGGGGCCAGATCATGAAAGTCCAGCCCATAATAGAACATGTGGCCACGGACAAATGGATGGAGGGGAAACCCCAGTCCGTGGACAAAGTGGGGGAGGAAGACCACCCTCTCATTAGGTTCTGGGGTAGGGATGACCTGCCCCGCGGCTGGCAGCCGGTGCGCGATATCCGCGGCTAAGTATCCAGCTCCGCGTAGCTTTTTGATGTGCCCCTCCGTGACGGAGGAGGCCATCCACTTGCCTCCCGCTCCGGACATGTTTGAAGAAGGTTGAGGAGAAGGATGCGGACTTGGGCATTGGAGCTCGAGTGCGCGAGAATGGATGAGAAAGGAGGAGGAAGGCGTGGGTAGAAAAAGGTAAAACCTTATCCCTTTATAAGGACGGACGAAACTATGCGCCCCCACTAGCCTGGTAAAACTCGCTTATCCCTCAAACGCCGTAATTGATGGCACGGTTGGGTTACCCACGTCCGTATTGATGAGAATCCTGTAATAAGGGGAACACGATCTCTGCTTTGACAAGACGTGTCAAGAAACCGCCTCGCGTTATGTGCGGGGCTGGTTAAAGAAAAATGGCTCGAATAATTACCGGGCCATGATGTGATGTCGTGCTGCCAAAACATGTCAGCAGAATAGATTTTTGGAAATATTATTCTCTCTACGGTGGTATGTGGAACTTATTTTGAAGGGTCGGACACTATCCTTGTATTCAAATTCTTCCGTGGTGTATTCGGAGGAGGAACCCGCCTTGCAATGCCGAAGACAATAACTGCGCGCCGGACTCATCGTCATTGAAGCCTGGTTCAGGGGCTACTGAGGGAGTCCAGGATTAGGGGGTCTCCGGATAGCCGGACTATTGGATTATGAAGATACAAGATTGAAGACTTCGTCCCGTGTCCGGATGGGACTCTACATGGCATGGAAGGCAAGCTAGGCAATACGGATATGGATATCTCCTCCTTTGTAACCGACCTTGTGTAACCCTAGCCCCCTCCGGTGTCTATATAAACCGGAGGGTTTTAGTCCGTAGAACAACATACAATCATACCATAGGCTAGCTTCTAGGGTTTAGCCTCTCCGATCTCGTGGTAGATCAACTCTTGTACTACTCATATCATCAAGAATAAATCAAGCAGGATGTAGGGTTTTACCTCCATGAAGAGGGCCTGAACCTGGGTAAAACATCGTGTCCCCTGCCTCCTGTTACCATCCGCCTTAGACGCATAGTTCGGGACCCCCTACCCGAGATCCGCCAGTTTTGACACCGACATGACCGATTTGGAAACTCGGGATGAGGTAACCTGTGCTAATACCTCTTCTATCTTCAAGAATGCTTGGTGGCAGTATCGGAATTACCTGAAGAAAACGTACTTCACTGGCAAAGGAACTCGTCAAATTCCCTTACGTTCTCCTGAGACACATTTACTGGACGATGACTGGGAACGCCTTGTTCTGTACTGGTCCCGAACCAAGAATGTGGTAAGGTATATGAGCTCATTTTCTATTTTTAAGTACTAAATTCTTGCGTCTTACTGTACTCCATTCATGTAGAACAAGTGCTTAAACATGAAGAACAACTGTTCTCATTTAAGATTCCATTGCTATTGTGCATACTGCTTTGCTCTTGTGTCACTATATTTACTCATACAAACGTATTTTGAAATTGAAGGATCCAACCGAAAGTCCAATGGCACAACAGGTATGTTTATGCATGTTTTTTTAACATGTTTGCTCTTATAAATAGCTCTGTTTATTTCAATTTCAATTGTGTATATAGTTGACTTCTCATATCATGCACATTACTAGCATCATAACATAGCCAATAGTGTTGTTGTACATGTAGACCCGTGGTACCCATCTGAAATCTTGTTGTGCCGTGTAGTTTCCCACGCTTTGTATTCTTTCAGTGTTGCTTTGTGTTGAACTGATATGATTTGAACCATGTCTCTATTTTGATTTGGCAAGACAATGCAATGACCATAGGACATAGATATATGTTTGTTTGATGCTTTTACTATGTACTACTTGGCAATAGAAGACTTGGTAGTTTAATCATGTCCACCTTACTAATGAACTGGTTCACCGAAATGAGTTTCATATACTAGTACATGCTAAACCTGTTATGTGTCAGCTTGTTTCTTCTTTTAGAATATTGATAGAATACTGGGGAAGAGTGCCTTATTAAGCAAAGGTAAATGAAGTAATGCAGATAAGGTTAAGGATAGTGAAACATCCTTGTTGGTCTCCAACAAAGCTGATAAAACAGCTAAGGAAAACTATCTTGAAGGCAGTGAGAAAACCCCGAAGTCCTGTCTTGGTTTAGTGTTCGAGTTATTGGCCACTACCGCTTGCACAAGCTATTCAAACTCACTGTCTGAATCAGTTCAGTTTCTTGAGTCTCAACTACAAGCTGAAAGACATCGATCAGTTGTGCTGCGACAAGAAGCGGAAGGACTGCGGAAGTCCCTGGAGCATTCAGATGCATACTTTGTGGTGCAACAACAAGCGTTGGAGGATTTTAGCGCTAAGCATGACAAAGCTAGTAAGATTGCTAAGCTTATTGCCAGCATGGTGGATACCCAGGATAACATTTCTTGAGTTGTTCTGAAGTTGTTTCAGTTATGGACTTGTTTTGTTGTCGCGTTTATTTGTATTGTGGCTAATTTAGATGGCCAGTGTATGTAATATGCTGCTTTCTTCCCTATATTTGCACTGGTGGCAAACTTTGATGCCCAGTGGATGTAATATGTGTAATAGTCGTAATAGCCTAGCATTAGTTGCTTGCTTATTTATTTCCTCATTGTCTTGTTTAGTTGTTTGCTTGTAGTCACTGTAGTTCATTTTCCACGTTTTTCTAGTGGCCACCATAACCTATTTTTATAACTAGGCCACAATAACCATGGCAACACACGGCTGTTGTGACCATGGTCCTGCTACTTGTTGTAGTAACCATGGCCCTCCACGGGCCGTAGGATCCATGGGCCTTCTACAGGCCGTATAATCATTTTTGCCAAACATGGGTCGTACTATTCGTGGGCCTAGAACGGACCACAAAATGGGCCGTAAAAAGGCTAGAGTGGAAATCGTCTGTTTTATGGCCCGACCATAATGGGCCATTAATAGGCTGTATTTGATGACGCTATGAAAACATCCCAATGGGATAACGGGCCACAAACATGCCGACTGTAACCACGGGCTGAATTTGGCCCACAAGCGGAAGAGGCCAGTAATGAACCGTAAGTAATCGAATTCTTTAAATGAGCCCAAGAATAAATGGGCCCTTAGAAGGCCGAAAGTTAACACAGGCTGGAAACGGTCGATGGAGTAATGGGTTGTTAATGGATATAAAGCGATACACTGTTCATTACAGGCCAGTTTCACCACGGGTGTTAATGGGCTAAGAGTTACGAAGGGCCTCATATGGGCCAAAAGACATCATGGGCCATACATGAGCCGGATGTTACAATGGGATGAAATCATATTGGATGGCCCAGATGACGCTACTAGGCCTAATTTGGATAGGCTGTAATGGGTCATGACTTAGCGGGCTGTAAATGGGCTATATGTGAACAGGCCGTTAACAGGATTTTCGTGGGCCGGACCGCTACCTTTTGAGCAAGTCAAATGGGCCGGCCTTTTCATTGAAATGGGCCTCTATTGGGCCGTGCCACGTGTCGACGTATCATAGGCTCCTTATGTCCAATGAGTGGATGACATTTGTCCCAACGGTGAGCCGACACGTGGTTCCTTTGGCCATTCAGAACTTTACATGTGGAAAATCCCGATTGGTCGGGGTTGTTAACGGGTTATCGGATCCAAACCGGAACCCGATAGCTTAACGGCGACCCGTTATGGTGGATGCCACGTGTCGGTTACCCTTGACGAAAGCACTTCTATTACACGCGATTTATCATATTGGAAGTGGACACTTCCGTGATGATAATTTTGGTAATGTCATGGAACACTTCTACGACAGCACATGTATGACTATATTGATTCTTTCATAAAATCATCATGGATGTACATGCATGACAAAAAACATGGCCTACTGTGACAAACATGTATCATCACGGAAGTGTATTTTTTTTTGTAGTGTACCCTCCTGTGGCAGCGGGGTCCATAAGGAAATCTAAGGGATATTAAGGCCTCGTTTTAATAGAGAACAAGAACAGAGCATTAGCACTTATTGAATACATGGACTCCTCATACTACGGTCATCACCGGAGTGAATCCCAATTGTTGTCACTTTGAGGTTTGCGGATCATAACACGTAATAGGTCCATACAACTTGCAAGATAGGATCCAAACCACACTTATATTCATGAACACACGAGGAGCTCAGATCAGAAATCATGTCACTCAGGCCCTAGTGACAAGCATTAAGCATAACAAAGTCATACCAATGTCAATCTCAGAACATAGTGGATATTAGGGATCAAGCCCTAACAAATTGATTGGATTACATGACAATTCTCTTCCAACTCCATCACCGTCCAGCAAGCCTATGAAGGAATTACTCACTCCTGGTGGTGAGCATCATGAAGTTGTTGATCAAGGAGGGTTGGTAATGATCATGGCGAGGAATCCTCCTCTCTAGAGCCCTGAACGGATTCCAGATCAGTGCTCTCGATGAATAACGGGAGGTGGAGACAGCTCCGTATAGTAAAACACGCTGAAATTTCTTCTCCTATTTATCGAGGAAACGGAATTTATAGCATTGGAATTAGGTCAGATGTGCGCACATGGGCCCCACAAGGTAGCATGGTGTGCCTTGGGGTGGGCGTGCCCTGTTTCCTTGTGATCAACAGGTGGCCCCCTTCGGTGGATCTTCGCTCCAGTATTTTTTATGTATTCCATAAAAAATCTCTATAAAATTTCATTCAATTCCGAGAACTTCTATTTTTTCACAAAAAACAATACCATGGTAGTTCTGCTGAAAACAATGTCAGTCCGGGTTAGTTTCATTAAAATCATCCAAATTAGAGTTCAAAACAAGAGCAAAAGTGTTTGGAAAAGTAGATATGACGGAGACGTATCACCCCTCTTCCGCTTCTATAGGATGCAGGCACATAGGGCTTCCTCCTCCAGGGCATTGCGCGTCACCGTATCCACCACCTCCGCCATGACAGCGATACATGCCTCGGCAACCATCATCTTCTCCTTCCCACGGTGGGCACACTGATCCCTGTAGCCCTCAAATGCTGATGAGTTGAAGATGGTGAGGGTAATGGACCGCAATGCTCCAGCCTCGGCGGATCCGAGCGTCCGTTGTGCCGACGCAATGGATTTGTGTTGGCCAGATCCCGAAGTCGGTCGGGTGCACTCCTCCTGGGAGTGGCGGAGGACTATGCGGATGGTCATGGTCTCCTCCATCCCACATGGATTGACACCCTAGTCGATGTGTCCGGAGTGGTCAGGGTCAAATCCGCTGCCTGCCATGCCGGAGAGGGTTGGAGATCACCGAGAGAGAGCTTGGGGCGGAACAGAGTCTACTGGAGTGGAGTGGCTAGGGCTTGGTCAGCGGAGTGTATGGTGGCAAATATATGTGGGGTCAGAGTGAGCCAGCATGGGGCAGATCCGACGTGGCAGTTGCGTGGCGCACCTGGGTCTCCCCATATCCACATAAGATTTGGGCTAAATATGAGGGGTGTCGGTTAGTGCGGGCATATGGTCGAGTTTTTTGATTGGTCAGTGATCGGGCCATCCGTCTGGGCGTTCAGGGGAGGGAGGTTGAGGCGCCCGACTATAGATGCTCTAAGAGAGATCCCCCTGCCTAAGACCTTTGCTAGTAGTAAAATAATTACCCAACATATCATTCAATGTAATATCTACTTTATCATCAACAAAAATTGACTTGCTCCACTGAATAAAATTTTCAGGGAACCCTTTCATCTCTAACAAAGAAAGCATAAAGTATTAGTTAAATTTATCATAGGCTTTCTCAAAATTGACTTTGAAAAGCACACTAGAGAGCTTGCTCTTATGAAGATAGTGTATGGTCTCATACAACATTACTACATTATGGAGTAAATAACGATCGTTAATAAAAGTTGTTCGTATCTTAGATACTAGCTTGTCAACAACCAACATAGCTCTAGTGTTCAAAACCTTGGTAAAAATCTTAAAAGTTACATTAAGCATGCAGATAAGCCTATACATTTGGATCTTATCACCCCATGGTTTTTGACAATCAAAGTAACTACACCATACTTTAACCTAGAGAGGTCTAGTTTACCATTGAAGAAGTCACAAAAAAGCTGGGATAAATCACAAACAAAAATCCCAAAAGCGTTGGTAAAGTTCAACAGGAATGCCATCATGGCCAACCGCTCGGTTATGTTTCATAGACAAGACGACAAATTTGATGTCTTCCAACTAGCAGTCCCCATATTCTTATCTTTAATATTTAAAACAATAGGAACAAGAATACTTAGATAGATAGGTAAAATATCTACACAACCAAAAAGCTCTTATAGAACATGGTAGCATAGTCAAGAAGTTCCTTATATTCCTAGATAATAACCCCTTCTTGGGCAAATCAAAGATATTGTTATTTCTTTTTCTACAGTTCGCCTTAATCATAAAATATATAGTGATGTTATTCCTTCCCCGATCTTTGTCTTTAGAGAGCTGATACCATTTTATCTCCCACTCTCTCAAAATTTTGTTCAATCTACACCAAACATCATTTCTAGGCTCATAGTCAGGTACTAATAACCAAATTATCTCACATCTCCTACCAAGATCATCGAATTGGGTAATTATAATGTTTCATTCTTTCCTATAAACCCCCTCCACATTGAGATTCCAGCCCTCACGCATATTCTCAAATTTCTCATTTTCTACAGCCAAATGGTCAAATTATCCTTACCATACACGTTACCATGACAAACTTTATTAACTACAGTAGCAATATCATCTATGATAAACCAACATAATTCAAAGTAAAAAGGTTTATTAGCAGTAAAGGTTTTAACTCCATTATGCATAAGCAAGGCTGCATGGTCATAAACACCTCTATGGCTCTAACCAGTGTCCTGACTGTAACTAGCGGAAATTTTTAACTCTCAAGTGTGGCTAACTAAAATCATATCTAGCTTAACAAGAAGGAGGTCAACCAGATTGTTAGACCAAGTAAAATTTCTCCTAGAAAGCTCAAGCTCCTTCAGTCCCTAATGCTCAATAGAATAGAAAAAGAAAGACCATTTAGGAAGTTTATTAGTATTATTCCTATCTTTAATCCTCCTAATGATATTAAAATCACTGCCAACAACAAAATGATGATCATTACAACTACATATACAAAATCAATCAGGAATTCCACTTTGTCCCTAGAGTGAGCAGCCCCATAGACATTGACCATATTCCATTTGAAACCAGTCCTCTTATCCATAAGAGTCATCCTAGTCAAATACTTACTAGATACACAAGTACCCACATCAAATAAATCTTCTCTAACCCCATAAGCAAGCCATCCAAAGCACCAACAGATGATTGCCAAAGTCAAATAAAGGTAAAATGACTGCTAACTCCAGCCATCCATGGGTCAGTGAAAGATCCTTTTTACTCTTGAATACAAATAAATCCCTGTTCTTGAAATAGGTTTTTGCCCTGCTTTGTAAATAAAGCAGCTAACCCGTCCACAAGCTAAGTAGCAACATACCAACATCAATAGTTTGCTGTTGGGGTGACAACACAAGCAAGCCCCAAAAAACATAAGAGAAAAGCAAGAAAAAATACCACCAAGTGGCCAGCACATCAAGGGGTTGCCAGACAAGCTAGTCAATGCGCCAAAGCATGTAGTGCATCCAGCATCCTCCCCAGGCGCACCTGATCCAGTTGCCTAGCCAGTGGGTGCCAATGCTACAAGAATGCAAAAAATTGCAGAAAGCGTTAGAGACTCATCGCAAAAAGACCCTCTCGAACATCTTCTTATTATGCATCATCCATAGTGTCCAAGTAAGCATAGCAAAGATCTACCAGAAGAGGCTTATTTTCCTTCCGGTCTGCACTGCTCTGGCCTAGAGGAAGCTGGCAAGATCTCCATCCTCCAACAAATGCCCGAGGGACTCCCGGACAAAGCTACAAAGAGACCTAGACGTCATGCAAGAGAAGAGGATGCGGGTCCCAATCTCTAGAACACCACACAAGGGGCACAACCCATTACCTGGGCCATGCGCTTGAGCACCTCCGTCCCAGAAGGGAGGCGACCCCTCAGTTGTTGCAAAACAAAAAAAATCTTCAAGGGGAGAGGCACCTTCCACATGCATGTTGGGGAATGTTGCATGGAAAACAAAAAAATCTATGCACACGCAAGATCTATCCATGGATATGCATAGCTACGAGAGGGGAGAGTGTGTCTAAGTACCCTCGTAGACCGTAAGAGGAAGCATTTATTAACGCGATTGATGTAGTCAAACTTGTTCATGGTCCAACCGATCAAGTACGGAACGTACGGCACCTCCGCATTCAGCACACGTTTAGCTCGGTGACGTCCTCGCCTTCTTGATCCAGCAAGACGGGCAAAGTAGTGGATGAGCTCTGGCAGCATGACGACATGGTGACTATGGTGATGATGCTATGTCCCCAGGGCTTCGCCTAAGCACTATGAAAAATATGATCGAGGGACAAAACTGTGGAGAGGGGCGCCACACACGGCTAAGAGATTGTCGTCGTCCTTGTGTGGCGCCCCCTCCCACATATATATAGGTGGGGGAGAGGGGAGGCAGCCAAGAGGCGCCCCAAGGGTGTCCAAATCCCCCTTGGGCTCCTGCCCTTGCCCCCCCTTCCTTGTTTGTGCAAAGGAGGAA
This sequence comes from Triticum urartu, assembly GCF_003073215.2. Classification (NCBI taxonomy): domain Eukaryota; kingdom Viridiplantae; phylum Streptophyta; class Magnoliopsida; order Poales; family Poaceae; genus Triticum; species Triticum urartu. The sequence continues at coordinate 468,660,420 of NC_053024.1, read as the reverse complement.
GGCAGGGGGGTGCCCCCCCTTTCCTTTCTCTCATGAGGAGGGAAAGACAAGACGGGCCAACCCTCCCCCTTTCCTTCCCCTAGGGCCGACGGCCGTGGAGAGGGGTGCACCAGCCCTTTGTGGGCTGGTGTGTTCCCCCCTTTGCCCATTAAGCCCATATAGCCTCACTGGGCTTCCCAGAACCCCTTCTGGTGATCCGATGACTACCCAGTACCTCCCAAAACTCTTTTGATATCTAACTATCATCGTCCTATATATCGATCTTTACCTCCGGAGCTCCTTGTCATGTCTGTGATCTCATCTGGGACGCCGAACAACATTCGTTCACCAAATCATATAACTCATATAACACTATATCATCAACGAACGTTAAGCGTGCGGACCCTATGGGTTCGAGAACTATGTCGACATGATCGAGACACCTCTACGGTCAATAACCAATAGCGGGACCAGGATGCCCATATTGGTTCCTACATATTCAACGAAGAACTTTATCGGTAGAACCATTATGACAACATACATAATTCCCTTTGTCTGTCGGTATGTTACTTGCCCGAGATTCGATCGTCGGTATCTCCACACCTATTTCAATTTCATTACCGAAAAGACTCTTTACTCATTCCGTAATACATCATGTCGTAACTAACTCCTTAGACATTTTGCTTGCAAGCTTCTTTTGATGTGTATTACCGAGAGGGCCCAGAGATACCTCTTCGATACACGGAGTGACAAATCCTAATCTCAGTCCATGCCAACTTAACAGATACCTTCGGAGATACCTGTAGAGCATCTTTATGATCACCTTACGTAGTGACGTTTAATAGCACACAAGGTATTCCTCCCATATCCGGGAGTTGCATGATCTCATAGTCGAAGGAATATGTATTTGACATTAAGAAAGCAATAGCAATAAACTGAACGATCACAAGCTAAGCAAATGGAAGTGTTTTTTGTAGTGTGTTTTGCTCACTGAAGAGGTTTAGTCAATGGGTCTGCTACATTCAGATCTGTATGTATTCTGAAAATCTCTATGTCTCCATCGTTGACCTTTTCACGAATGGAGTTGAAGCGTCACTTGATGTGTTTGGTTCTCTTATGAAACCTGGATTCCTTCGCTAAGGCAATTGCTCCAGTGTTATCACGAAAGATTTTCATTGGACCCGATGCACTGGGTCTTACACCCAGATCAGATATGAACTCTTTCATCTGGACTCCTTCATGTGCTGCTTCCAAAGCAGCTACATACTCCGCTTCACACGTAGATCCCGCAACGACGCTTTGCTTGGAACTACACCAACTGACAGCTCCACCATTCAATATAATACATATCCTGTTTGTGACTTAGAGTCATCCAGATCCGTGTCGAAGCTAGCATCGACGTAACCATTTACCACGAGAGCTCTTCGTCACCTCCATAAACAAGAAATGTATCCTTGGTCCTTTTCAGGTACTTCAGGATGTTCTTGACCGCTGTCCAGTGATCCACTCCTGAATTACTTTGGTACCTCCCTGCAAAACTTATGGCAAGGCACACATTAGGTCTGGTACACAACATAGAATACATGATAGAACCTATGGTTGAGGCATAGGGAATGACTTTCATTTTCTCTCTATCTTCTGCAGTGGTCGAGCTTTGAGTCTGACTCAATTTCACACCTTGTAACACAGGCAAGAACCCTTTCTTTGACTGATCCATTTTGAACTTCTTCAAAACTTTGTCAATGTATGTGCTTTGTGAAAGTCCTATTAAGCGTCTTGATCTATCCCTATAGATCTTGATGCCCAATATATAAGAAGCTTGACCGAGGTCTTTCATTGAAAAATTCTTATTCAACTATCCTTTTATGCTATCCAGAAATTCTATATCATTTCCAATCAACAATATGTAATCCACATATAATATCAGAAATACTACAGAGCACCCACTCAATTTCTTGTAAATACAGGCTTCACCGTAAGTCTGTATAAAACCATATGCTTTGATCACCTCATCAAAGTGTATATTCTAACTCCGACATTCTTGCACCAGTCCATAGATGGATCCCTGGAGCTTGCACACTTTGTTAGCACCTTTAGGATTGATAAAATCTTCTTGTTGCATCCCATACAACTCTTCTTTAAGAAATCCATTAAGGAATGCATTAATGTATTAAATCATAGAATAATTTTTTTTCTTTTTTTGGTAAGTAAAGCTAGGTGGTAAATATTTAGCAACAATGTAATTAACATATAGTTAGCATACCAAGGAGTGTTATGAGAAACATTTATTGCAGCTAATTGCTCATCGGGAAAACTATCATCAATAGGTAGTGGGTCATCAAGCACATTTTCAAGCCTAGACAAGTTATCAGCTGCGGGGTTCTCTGCTCCTTTTCTATCAGTGATATGTAAATCAAATTCTTGTAGCAAGATAACCCATCGAATACGTCTAGTTTTAGCTTCTTTCTTTTCCATAAGATAATTTTTTAGCAGCATGATCGGTGTGAACAATTACTTTTGAATCAACAATGCAAGATCTAAATTTATCACAAGAAAACACCACTGCTAGAAATTCTTTTTCAGTAGTAGAATAATTTCTTTGAGCACTGTCCAGAGTTTTACTAGCATAATGAATAACATTTAATGTCGTCCTAGAACAGCACCAACAGCATAATCAATAGCATCACACATAATTTCAAAAGTAAATTTCCAGTCAGGTGGTTGCACAATAGGTACAGAAATTAAGGCTTTCTTGAGTGTTTCAAAAGCTTCTAAACAATCATCATCAAAAACAAAAGGAACATCCTTTTGCAAAAGATTTGTAAGGGGCCTAGAAATTTTAGAAAAGTCTTTAATAAATCACTTATAGAAACCAGCATGACCTAGGAAACTATGAATACCTTTGATATCTTTGGGACATGGAATTTTCTCAATTGCATCAACCTTAGCTTGGTCCACCTCAATACCCCGTTCGGAAATTTTATGGCCCAAAACAATACCTTCATAAACCATAAAGTGGCACTTCTCCCAATTCAAGACAAGATTTGTTTGCTCGCATCTCTACAAAACTCGAACAAGAATGCTTAAAAAATCATCAAAAGACTTCCCATAAATAGAGAAGTCATTCATGAAAACCTCAACAATCTTTTCACAAAAGTCAGAATATAGCAGTCATACATCTTTGAAAGGTAGCAGGTGCATTGCATAAACCAAAAGGCTTACGTCTATAAGGATAAGTTCCAAAGGGACAAGTGAAAGTGGTCTTTTCTTGATTAGGTTGAGAAACATGTATTTGTGAATAACCAGAGTATCCATCAAGGAAGCAAAAATGTGTGTGCTTAGATAATCTTTCTAGCATTTGATTAATAAAAGGTAGAGGGTAGTGATATTTTCTAGTTGCATTGTTTAATTTTCTAAAATCAATTACCATTCTATAGCATGTAACACTTCCTTGTGGAATAAGTTCATTCTTATCATTAGGAACAACAGTAATACCTCCTTTCTTAGGGACACAATGAACAAGACTTACCCATCTACTATCAGCTATAGGATAGATTATACCTACTTCCAGATGTTTTAATAATTCCGTTCTTACCACTTCCTTCATCTTCGGATTTAACCAACGTTGATGATCAATAACGAGTTTAGCATCAGGTTCCATATTAATCTCGTGCTGACATAGAGTGGGGCTAATTCCCTTTCGATCCTGAAGAGTATATCCAATCGCAGCTCGGTGCTTCCTTAGAACTTTCAATAATCTTTCTTCTTCATGTTTTGAAAGGTTAGCACTAATAATAACTGGATATATCTTCTTCTCATCAAGATAAGCATATTTCGAAGTGTCTGCAAATTGTTCTAATTCAAACACAGGATCACCTTTAGGTGGAGGAGGACCTCCCAGAGTTTCAATAGGCAAATTGTGTTTAAGTAGAGGACGTTGTTCAAAGAAAATCTTATCTATTTCATTTATTTCATGAATCTGTAAATCATTTTCATGGTCTAGCAAATATTGTTCTAAGGATCAGTAGGAGGCACAACAATACACTACTAGGGAAAACCTTATACACAGAATCTTAGCAGCAGCGCGGTCTAAAAACAGACGCTACTGCTAATTAGCAGCAACGAGCTTTAGAAAAGAGCGCTGCTAATGACTGAGTAGCGGTAACGCTCTAAGTGAAAAGAGCGCTACTACTATAATTGCCACGGTGTTGCCTCCAGGAAAGATATAGTAGTAGCGCCCTTCCCGTGGACACGCTACTGCTAAAGAACTTAGTAGCAGCGGTTTTTCTCAAAACTAGCTGCTGCTAAGTATGAATTAAGTTTAGTCCCATACTGCTAAGCGAACAAGGTGTTTACCACCTTAAATATGTTGCTTCTCAATCTATCTCGAGCACTTGGTCTTCATTGAACTATATGTGTATGATTTGTGGTTGCAATATGAATCCTCGCCTGTACCTATACAGGTACAGTGAGGATTCATGTTGACTATTTAGATTATACACAAAAAGATCAATGATGACCAATGTATATTTTTGATGTTTTTACTAAACAAAAGAAATAACTGCTTCCATTAGCAGTAGCGGTTTTCCCCAAAACGCGCTGTAGATAAGTTAGCTATAGCGCGTCTTCTGTACGTGCGCTACTGCTAGTTCGAGTTAACCACCCCCCGCATCAAAATTTCGCTAAGTCCTCCTTTCCCCCCCACCGGCCTGTTCCCCTACTCCCTGTCGCCGCCGCCCGAGCTCGAGCGCGCCTGCGCCCTCATCGCCGCCGCCGCCGCCCGCCCTCAACCTCACCGTCGCCGCTCTCGACCACACTGTCACTGCCCTCGACCTCACCGCCGCCGCCCACGACCGAGCCCGCCGAGCCTGCCGCCCACGACCGCCGCCCTCCCGATCCCGAGCCCGCCCTCGCCGCCCCTCCGTCGCTGAGCACCTCCCCGCCACCGTCTCTCCCTCTGTAAGCCCCCCACCCCTCCCCAACCCCCTCTCTCTTTGCTTAGTTAGTAGATGATTTCAGTAGTAGTCGATGTTAATTTAGGGTTCATAGATAATGATTTTTAGAAGTAGTGGATATTAATTACTAGTAGTGATGGTAAACTAGTTGTATAATTAGCAGTAGTACATGTTAATTAGTAGTAGATGTAGTAGTTAGATGTTAATTAGTAGTAGTAGATGTGCTAGTTTCTTTCTATTTATAGTAAGTTTATATTTAGTAAGAACTAGTTGAATCAATAGAACTAGTTTAGTTTTAGTTGAACTAGTTAAGTTTTAGTTGAACTAGTATAGTAAGTAAATTAATAACTAGTTGAACTACTTCATTTTTAGAAAGAACTAGTTTTTTCTTTTTATACTTAGTTTATATTTAGTAAGAACTAGTTGAATTAATAGAACTAGTTGAACATGCCATATTTGGTGTTATTTTTTAGTTTAAGCAATTATTTCATGTTTTGGTTACACCTCCAAGTGGCCTATGTTTTGCCGGAGTGTTGATTAATTTCCGTTCCGGCAAATTTCAGGCGCTCGATATGTCCTTTTTTAGCAAAGGTCATGCCGGATTTTTCCGTGAATTCTGGCATGACTTGTGCTAGAATATGTACAAGTATAATCTTTGAATTATGAACGTAGGAAATGTCGTACTCGGACAACGACAGTCTCCCGGGGGAGTGCAGTTGGTGCCACGATGATCGAGGTATGTGCGACAGGTTCGTTCAGCTGGATGAAGATCGGCGCTTCAGCATTAAGCTCGAGGAGACCTTCGCTGTTGAAACGGTACGCAACAACGACAAGTGTTTTTTTTCGTAATTAAGCATGACTTCAACTATTTCAACATATAATTTTCATCTTTTATAATTCGACTAGATTATCCCATGCCATGCAAGATGCTATGTCTTCGAGAGGATGGGTTTTGAAGACCATGAAAATTTTCAAACAAAGAAAATACACCTAAGGACCCATCATGATATCGATTTTGAAGTAAATCTATACAATTCTCAGAGCGTAACCCATTTTGGTTGCCAAAATTGGGAAGCACTTTGCAAAATGTATGGTTTTTATGAGGGTATGATTGTCAGCATGGATCTTGGTGATCCTGACATCGAGCAAGACAATATGGACATTTGGGTCCTTGTTGATACGCTTCCGATTCTACCGCAATGTGAGTTTCTCAAACATAGTTATTAGCTAATTTATATTGTTTATTTCAAAATAGTTGACAGCTTATTTCCATTGACAGCTTATTTTGAATCTTCAAAGAATGTGCAGAAGATGGTAGACAAAACCCACTACACTGATGGCTCCGAATTAACTTATAAGGAGAAAAATCATCTGATTGCTTATTGTACTTTTTTTGAGAATTACAATACCTATTATCGAACTCCTCCAAATTATGGTGAATACGTGCCACTAGTGCACGTGTTGAACCACGATAACTTCTATGGAGATACCCTGGTAAGATATTTTACTATTACGACATCCGTGCATCTTTTGCATACTTCTAAAACTAGTACATCATTGCTAACTACGAAGTTATTACTATGTTTTTCAACAGAAAATCCCGATGGATTGTGTGCCTCATCTGATATATTACAATGGTCGCCTTGAAGTTCTGAACCTACAGCCAGGTCATCCTACGGATCTCACCTGTGCATATCGAATTTCTGAAACCGGTGAACACATGCTAATCAAAGAGTGGAAAAAATGTTTGGACATTCGTAAGGAGGTTCTTGGAAGCAACATTAAGCGAAAGGCAAGAATTGGAGACAGGATAATCTGCATTCTCCATAATGGAGAGCGAGGGGCTATCTTGTTTTTTGCTATTTTACCTTAGAGAATATAGTAGGTCCTAAGAGAATGTAGTAGGTCCTATGAGGTACAATATGTTTATTATGTGATACAATGTGTTAGTGTTGAAGATGTGAGGAGTACTTGTGATTACGACTAGTGACCAATGATATGATGATGATGATAAGTTGTTAATGATATGATGATGATGATGATATTTATTATATCATTGGGTGAAAGAACCGCGGATTAGTTTCAAGTGGATGTCCGTCCACTTGAAACTAGTCCACACGGTTCTTTCACCCCGTGATGTAATAACTCATTATGATGTAAAAACAATTTGTAAATTCCTGTTGTATGAAAATTTGTGTAAAGGTGTACGAATACAACATGAAATAAAAAAGAAATAAAATACGAAATAATAGTAGCAGCGCGGGCAGAGAGAAGCGCTACTACTAATTACCAGCAGCGCTCCTCCTGGAACTCGCTACTACTAAGTCGATTTAGCCGTAGCGTGGGTGGAGGCACGCTACTGCTATTCGTTAACTGTAGCGCCTTATCAGTAGCGCACCACCCCGCGCTACTGATAGGTCTAAAACCGCGCTGCTACTAGCCTTTTCCCTAGTAGTGATAGAAGAAAGACCAATTATTTCATCCTTACTAGGCAATTCTTTTTCATGAAGCTTTCTACAAAACTTGGAAAAATTAAACTCATGAGACTCATCACCAAAGCTAACACCAACAATTTGTTTCTCACAATCTATTTTAGCATTAATAGTGTTCAAGAAAGGTCTACCAAATATAATGCGACAAAATTCATCTTTTGAGGAACCACGAACAAGAAAATTAGTAGGGTATTTTATTTTCCCACACAAGACTTCAACATCTCTAACAATCCCAAGTGGTTTGATGGTGTCCCTATTAGTAAGTTTAATAGTAGCATCTATTTCAGCGGGTGCTATGTCATTCATAATTTCTTGGTATAAGGTAAAGGGAATAGCACTCACGCTAGCACCTATGTCACATAAACCATGATAACAGTGATCTCCTATTTTAACTGAGACAACAGGCATGCCAACAACAGATCCATGTTTTTCCTCTTTATCAGGTTTGGCAATTCTAGTAGCTTCATTACAGAAGTAAATAACATGCCCATCTATATTTTCTTCCAGTAGATCATCAACCATAGCAACACTAGGTTCTACTTTGATTTGTTCATTAGGTCTAGGTGTTCTAATATAACTTTTGTTAACCACAGTTGAAACTTTAGCATGTTCCTTTATCCTAACAGGGAAAGGTGCTTTCTCAATATAAGTAGTAGGAACAACTGAGTCAACATTATAAATAATAGTTTCCTCTTTAGCTAGTACCGGTTCTTTAATTTCTTCTTTAATAGGTGGGTGATATTTAAACCACTTCTCTATAGGGAGATCAACATGAGTAGCAAATGATTCACAAAAGGAGGCTACTATCTTAGAGTCAAGTCCATATTTAGTGCTAAACTTTTGAAAAGCATCGGTATTCATAAAAGATTTAACACAATCATACTTAAGCTTAATACCTGACTCTTTACCTTCATTGAGTTCCCAATCTTCAGAGTTGTGTTTAATTCTTTCCAAAAGATCCCACTGGAATTCAATAGTCTTCTTCATAAAAGAACCAGTACAGGAAGTATCGAGCATGAATTGATCATCACGAGAAAGTCGAGCATAAAAATTCTGGATAATAATTTCTCTTGAGAGCTCATGATTGGGGCATGAATATAACATTGACTTAAGCATCCCCCAATCTAGAGAGATACTTTCTCCATCACAAGGCAAAAAATAAAATATATAATTCCGATCACGATGAACTAGATGCATAGGATAATTTTTTGGTGAAACTCCAATTTCAATCGATTCCAATTCCAAGATCCAATATCATCGCATAGCCTATACCATGCCAATGATTTTCCCTTCAAAAATTAAGGGAAAACCTTCTTCTTAACTTCATCTCCAGGTAAACCTGCAAGCTTAAACATCCACAAATTTCTTCCACATATATCAAGTGCATATCAGGATGTCCGGTTCCATCTCCTGCATAAGGATTAGCTAGCAGTTGTTCTATCATACCCGAAGGAATTCTTATTCAATATTTTCAGTAGGTGCAGTAGGATGCGGGGTAACTAATTTTGGTTCCCGTCGAGGTGAAGATACCCCGAACAAACCCCTCAAAGGGTTGTTTTCCATAGTAACAAGTGACAATAAATTTCAGCATGTAGTAATAATTTTTCCTTACCAATTTCCACATACCAAGAGGGCTTCACTCCCCGGCACGGCGCTAGAAAATAGCCTTGATGACCACAAGTATATGGGATCAATTGTAGCCTTTTTGATAAGTAAGAGTGTCGAACCCAACGAGGAGCAGAAGGAAATGACAAGTGGTTTTCAGCAAGGTAATGTCTGCAAGTGTCGAAATTGTAAGTAACAAAGTAGTTTGATAGCCAGATAATTTCTAACGAGCAAGTAACGGTAATAGTAACAAAAGTGCAGCAAGGTATCCCAATCATTTTGAGGCAAAGTACGGGCCAAAACGGTCTCTTATAATAAGCAAAGTGTTCTTGAGGGTACACGGGAATTTCATCTAGTCACTTTCATCATGTTGATTCGATTCGAGTTCGCTACTTTGAGAATTTGGTATGTGGGTGGACCGGTGCTTAGGTGCTGTTCTTACTTGAATGAACCTCCTACTTATGATTAACCCCCTTGCAAGCATTGCAACTACGAGAAAAGTATTAAGAATAAATTCTAACAATAGCATTAAACTTTTGGATCCAATCGGCCCCTTACGGAATAGCGCATAAACTAGGGTTTAAGCTTTTGTCACTCTCGCAGCCCATCATCTAATTACTACTCCACAATGCATTCCCTTAGGCCCAAATATGGTGAAGTGTCATGTAGTCGACGTTCACATGACACCACTAAGGGAATCACAACATACATACTATCAAAATATCGAACACATATCAAGTTCACATGATTACTTGCAACATGACTTCTCCTGTGACCTCAAGAACAAAAGTAACTACTCACAAATGATAATCATGCTCAAGATCAGAGGGGTATTAAATAGCATATTGGATCTAAACATATAATCTTTCACCAAATGAACCATATACTAATCAACTACAAGATGTAATCAACACTACTAGTCACCCGCAAGCACCAATCTATAATTCCGGTACAAAGATTGAACACAAGAGATGAACTAGGGTTTGAGATGAGACGGTGTTGTTGAAGATGTTGATGAAGATTGCCCTCCCCAAGATGGGAGAGTTGTTGGTGATGATGATGATGGTGATTTCCCCCTCCGGGAGGGAAGTTCCCTTGGCAGAATCGCTCCACCGAAGGGTAGAAGTGTTCATGCCCAAGTTTCGCCTCGAGATAGCGGCGCTCCGTCCCGAAAGTCTTCCCCTAATTTTTTTCTAGGTCAAAATGATTTATATAACAGAATATGGGCACCGAAGGTGGGCCGAGGGGAGCACAACCCACCAGGGCACGCATGGGCTCCCTAGCGTGCCCAGGTGGGTTGTGCCCACCTGGTGGGCCCCCTCTGGTACTTATTGGCTCCAATATTTCTTCTATATTCCATAAAAAATCCCCATAAAGTTTCATCTCATTTGGAGTTGTGCGGAATAGGTGGTCTGACGTAACTTTTCCAGGTCCAGATTTCAAGCTGCCGGAATTCTCCCTCTTTGTGTGTACCTTGCATATTATGAGAGAAAAGGCATTAGAATTACTCCAAAAAGAATTATTAAGAATTAAAATATCATAAATAACAGTAGGAAAACATGATGCAAAATGGACGTATAAACGCACTTGTCCGATTTGGGTTCAAGCATATCAGGCTGAAGCCTTTTAACATAAGTGTCGCATCCCCAAACTTTAAGAAATGATCGCTTAGGTTTCTTCCCAAACCATAGTTCATATGGTGTCGTCTCCACAGATTTAGACGGTGCCCTATTTAATGTGAATGTGGCTATCTCTAATGCATAACCCCAACATGATAAAGGTAAATCGGTAAGAGACATCATAGACCGCACCATATCTAATAAAGTACGGTTACGACATTTGGACACACCATTTGTCTGTGGTGTTCCAGGTGGCGTGAGTAGTGAACAATTTCACATTGTTTTAAATGAAGGACAAACTCATAACTCAAATATTCACCTCCACAATTAGATGGTAGAAACTTTATTTTCTTGTTATGATGATTCTCTACTTCACTCTGAAATTCTTTGAATTTTTCAAATGTTTCAGACATGTGTTTCATCAAGTAGATATACCCATATCTACTTAAACCATATGTAAAGGTTAGAAAATAACGATACCCGCCGCGTGCTTCAACACTAATCGGACCGCATACATCGGTATGTATTATTTACAATAAGTCATTAGCTCGCTCCATTGTTCCGAAGAATGGAGTTTTTGTCATCGTGCCCATGAGGCATGGTTCGCAAGTATTAAATGATTCATAATCAAGTGATTCCAAAAGTCCATCCGCATGGAGTTTCTTCATGCGCTTTACACCAATATGACCTAAATGGCAGTGCCACAAATACATTGCACTATCATTATCAACTTTGCATCTTTTGGCATCAATATTATGAATATGTGTATCACTATGACCGAGATTCAACAAAAACACACCATTCATCAAGGGTGGATGACCATAAAAGATATTATTCATATAAATAGAACAACCCTTATTCTCTGACTTAAATGAATAACCATCTTGCAATAAACAAGATCCAGATATAATGTTCGTGCCCAATGCTGGCACCAAATAATAATTATTGAGGTCTAAAACTAATCCTGAAGGTAGATATAGAGGTAGCGTGCCGACGGCGATCACATCGACCTTGGAACCATTCCCGACACGCATCATCAGCTCGTCCTTAGCCAATCTTCATTTATTTCGTAGCTCCTGTTTCGTGTTACAAATATGAGCAACTGAACCAGTATCAAATACCTAGGCGCTACTACGAGTATTAGTAAGGAACACATCAATAACATGTATATCAAATATACCTTTCTTCACTTTGTCATCCTTCTTATCCGCCAAATACTTGGGGTAGTTCTGCTTCCAGTGACCACTTCCTTTGAAATAGAAGAACTCAATTTCAGGCTTAGGTCCAGCTTTGGGCTTCTTCATGGGAGCGGCAACTTGCTTGTCGTTCTTATTGAAGTTCCCTTTCTTTCCTTTGCCCTTTTTCTTGAAACTAGTGGTCTTGTTAACCATCAACACTTGATGCTCCTTCTTGATTTCTATCTCCGCTGATTTCAGCATCGCGAAGAGCTTGGGAATTGTTTTCTCCATCCCTTGCATATTATGGTTCATCACGAAGCCTTTGTAGCTTGGTGGCAGTGATTCAAGAACTCTGTCAATAACACTGAAGATCAATTCCCAACTGAGTCAAGTGGTGATGGTACCCATACATTTTGAGTATGTGTTCACTGACAAAACTATTCCCCTCCATCTTGCAGCTATAGAACTTGTTGGAGAATTCGTATCTCTCAACCCGGGCATTAGCTTGAAATATCAACTTCAGCTTGGAACATCTCATATGCTCCATGACGTTCAAAACGTCTTTGAAGTCCCGGTTCTAAGCCGTAAAGCATGGCACACTGAACTATAGAGTAGTCATCAGATCGAGTCCGCCAGACGTTCATAACATCTGCAGTAGCTCCTGCAACAGGTCTGTCACCTAGCGGTGCATCAAGGACATAATTCTTCTGTGCAGCAGTGAGGACAATCCTCAAGTTACAGACCCAGTACGTGTAGTTTCTACCATCATGTTTCAATATATTTTCTCTAGGAATGCATTAAAATTCAGAGGAATGGTAGCACGGGCCATTGATCTACAACATAGATATGCAAAATTATTAAGACTAAGTTCATGATAAATTAAGTTTAATTAATCAAATTACTAATGAACTCCCATTTAAATTAACATCCCTCAAGTTATCTAAGTGATGCATGATCCAAATCAACTAACCCATGTCCGATCATCACGTGAGATGGGGTAGTCATCAATGGTGAACATCTCTATGTTGATCATATCTACTATATGACAAACATTCAACCTTTCGGTCTCCAATGTTCCGAGACCATGTCTGTACATGCTAGGCTCATCAAGTTTAACCCAAGTATTCCGCGTGTGTAAATCTGGCTTACACCCGTTGTATGTGAACGTAAAGTCTATCACACCCGATCATCATGAGGTGCTTTGAAACGACAAACTTTAGCAACAGTGCATACTCGGGGAGAACACTTTTATCTTGAAATTTAGTGAAGGGGTCATCTTATAATGCTACCGCCATTCTAAACAAAATAAGAGGCATAAAGGATAAACATCACATGCAATCAAAATATGTGACATGATATGGCCATCATCATCTTGTGCTTTTCATTTCCATCTCCAAAGCATCATCATGATCTCCATAGTCACCGGCTCGACACCTTGATCTCCATCGCTGTGTCGGGGTTGTCTCGCCAACTATTGCTTCTACAACTATTACTAATGCATAGCAATAAAGTAAAGCAATTACATGGTGCTTGCATTTCATACAATAATTAAGAAACAACCCTAAGGCTCTTGTCGGTTGTCGATATTACAAAACATGATCATCTCATACAACAACGTATATCACATCACGTCTTAACCATACCACATCACAACATGCCTTGCAAAAACAAGTTAGACGTCCTATACTTTGTTGTTGCAAGTTTTATGTGGCTGCTGCGGGCTTCTAGCAAGAACCGTTCTTACCTATGGCAAAACCACAACAGTGATTTATCAAGTTTGCTATTTTAACTTTCTTGAAGGACCGGCCGTAGTCAAATATGATTCAAATAAACTAGTAGAAACAGACACCCGCCAGCCACCTTTATGCAAAACAAGTTGCACGTCAGGCGGTGGAACCAGTCTCATGTGCGTGGACATGTAAGGTTGGTCCGGGCCGCTTCATCATACAATACCGCTGAATCAAAATCAGACATTGGTGGTAAGTAGTATGACCATCACCACCCACAACTCCTTTGTGTTCTACTCATGCATATCATCTACGCATAGACTTGGCTCAGATGCCACTGTTGGGGAACGTTGCATGGAAAAAAATCTACGCACATGCAAGATCTATACATGGAGATGCATAGCTACAAGAGGGGAGAGTGTGTATACGCACCCTCGTAGACCATAAGCGGAACCGTTTATTAACGCGGTTGACATAGTCGAACTTCTTCGCAATCCAACCGATCAAGTACCGAACGTACGACACCTCCGAGTTCAGCACACGTTCAGCTCGGTGACATCCTTGCCTTCTCGATCCAGCAAGACGGGTGAAGTAGTGGATGAGTTCCGGCGGCACAATGGCATGGTGACGGTGGTGATGATGCTATCTCTACAGGGCTTCGCCTAAGCACTACGAAAATATGACCGAGGGACGAAACTGTGGAGAGGGGCGCCGCATAGCTAAGAGATTGTCGTCCTCCTTGTGTGGCGCCCCCTCCCACATATATATAGGTGGGGGAGAGGGGAGACAGCTAGGAGGCATCTGTTAACCCACAAGTATAGGGGATCACAACAGTTTCCGGGGGTAGAGTATTCAACCCAAATTTATTGATTCGACACAAGGGGAGCCAAAGAACATTCACAGGTATTAGCAGCTGAGTTTTCAATTCAAACACACCTGAAAGACTTAATATCTGCAGCAAAATATTTAGTAGCAAAGTAGTATGGAAGTAACAGTAACGGTGGCAAAAGTAATAGTAGCAGTTTTGTAGCAATCGTTATAGTGGCAACGGAAAAGTAACTTAGCAAAGAGCAATATGAAACGAGCTCGTAGGCAATGGATCGATGATGGACAATTATGTCGGATGGCATTCATCATGCAACAGTTATAACCTAGGGTGACACAGAACTAGCTCCAATTCATCAATATAATGTAGGCATGTATTCCGTATATAGTCATGTGTGCTTATGGAAAAGAACTTGCATGAAATCTTTTGTCCTACCCTCCCGTGGCAATGGGGTCCTATTGGAAACTAAGGGATATTAAGGCCTCCTTTTAATAGAGAACCGGACCAAAGCATTAGCACTTGGTGAATACATGAACTCCTCAAACTACGGTCATCACCGGGAAGTGTCCCGACTATTGTCACTCCGGGGTTGCCGGATCATAACGCGTAGTAGGTGACTATAACTTGCAACATAGGATCAAGAACACAAATATATTTATGAAAAAATAATAGGTTCAGATATGAAATCATGGCACTCAGGCCCTAGTGACAAGCACTAAGCATAGCAACGTCATAGCAACATCAATCTTAGAACATAGTGGATACTAGGGATCAAACCCTAACAAAACTAACTCGATTACACGGTACATCTCATCCAACCCATCACCGTCCAACAAGCCTATGATGGAATTACTCATGCACGGCAGTGAGCATCATGAAATTGGTGATGGAGGATGGTTGATGATGAGGATGGCGACGATTTCCCTTCTCCGGAGCCCAAAACAGACTCCAGATCTGCCCTCCCGAGGAAGAACAGGAGGTGGCGGCGGCTCCGTATAGTAAAATGCGATGAATCCTTCTCTCTGATTTTTTTCTCCCCAAACATGAATATATATGGAGTTGGATTTGAGGTTGGTGGAGCTTCGTGGGACCCACAAGCCAGGGGGCATGCCCAGGGGGTAGGGCGTGCCCACTAGTAGAAAAAGGGGCTTTCGTTCGGGCCTGGCCAGCCCATTAGTCCCGGTTCTTCCACGAACCGGGACCAATGGATGCATTTGTCCCGGTTCGTGAGCCCAGGGGGCCGGTCGGGGCCTCGTGGGCATTGGTCCCAGTTCGTATGGACCCATTTGTCCCGGTTCTAGGCACGAACCAGGACCAATGGGCCTCGCTCCTGGCCCAAAACCATTGGTCCCGGTTCTTGGCTTGAACCGGGACAGAAGGCTGGACTTTAGTCCCGGTTCCACCCACGAACCAGGACAAATGAGTTGCCTATATGTACCCCGTCATCGCAGCAGAGCACTCCACAGTGCTCTGTTTTTTCTGGCCGGCGAGGAGAGGGCATTTGGGTGCTCTAGCTCACCTCCTATGCACACGAGGTGTTCAATGAAATGCCCAAGCCACGCTAGTTAAGCTTTCTCCTCTCGAAGCTCGACCTCCAAGCTCCAATTTCCCCGAGATTTGTCTAGGTTTAGCGGTCCGTCACGTCCCGTCCCCGTCTTCACCGTCGTCGATCACCCGCACCGATCTCGTCGCCTGCACCACTGTGGTGAGCCTCTTATCTTCTTCTGAAAGAAAAAAATTCTTACTTTAGATAGAAACTTGTCTAATTTTCTTACTTTTATTATTGCTTGTTATTATATAGTGCGATGGTTTTGGTATCCGCCCCCGTCGGCCCTCGTCCTGGCTATGATTCGGATGTGGTATATATTATCTTTTATAACTATTTGGTTCATTATTGTTTATGACAATTATGCCCATCAAGTTGACATAGATTTTATTTATGTAGGAGGTAGTTGAACCGGAAATTCCAATCGACCCTGTTGTCGAGAGGTTAAATTTAGTTGAAGAAGAAAACAATTACTTGAAGGAAAAAATAAAAAAAATTGAGGAGGAGAAGATGATATTGGAGTTGCATGTTGCGGATGTCGTCGATGATCACAAGATCAAGATGGATGCAATGCGGTTGAAGATGAGAAAGATTAGAAAATATGCCATTCATACCGAGGCTTGGTATCATTATGTCGTTGGATCAATTTTTACCTTGGTTGTGATTATAATCGCATTTATTATTGCATTGAAAGGTTTCACATAGTTTCAATGTATGGTTTAACTAGATTCTCTGGAGAGCTATATGTTGTTCAATGAGAACTATGTATGTACTTTGTTTTTAATGTGATGATGAACTTCTATTAATTTGGCCATTTATCTATCCATGTGAATCTGTAATGGTTTTTGACACACATAATGTGATCATGAACTTCTATTATTTTGGTCACTTATCTATCCATGTGGCTTTGAATAGTGCATTTTTAACACACAAAAAGTCTGGAGTTGAAATAAGTTCAAAAAAATGGAATCCCTTTGTAACAGATGAGTTTTCGTCCGAAACCCTGATACTTCGAAAGAGATTGTCCATTTTGTACACGAAGTGCATCCAGTTTTTGTCGTAGCCCTCTCAAGTTTTTAGTACATGCTATGTGGGTGAAATGATGATACCATGCCAACTTTCAACATTTTCAGACATCATTTGAAATGCTTTTGAATTTCAGGGTCTTATAGCTCAAAAAATCAGTAAATGCAGAAAAATAACAAATGAAGTCAGAAAGGCTTGAAAATTGATGATGTGGCTTTGAATGGTGCATTTTTAACACACACAAAGTCTGGAGTTGAAATAAGTTCAAAAAAATGAAATCCATTTGTAACAGATGAGTTTTCGTCCGAAACCCTCATACTTCGAAAGAGATTGTCCATTTTGTAAACGAAGTGCATCCAGTTTTTATCGTAACCCTCTAAACTTTTTAGTACATGCTATGTGGGTGAAATGATGATACCATGCCAACTTTCAACATTTTCAGAGTTCATTTGAAATGCTTTTGAATTTCAGGGTCTTATAGCTCAAAAAATCAGTAAATGCATGAAAAATAACAAATGAAGTCAGAAAGGGTTGAAAATTGATGATGTGGCTTTGAATGTTGCATTTTGAACACACAAAAAGTCTGGAGTTCAAATAAGTTCAAAAAAATGAAATCCCTTTGTAACAGATGAGTTTTCGTCCGAAACCCTTATACTTCGAAAGAGATTGTCCATTTTGTACCCGAAGTGCATCCAGTTTTTGTCGTAACCCTCTCAACTTTTTAGTACATGCTATGTGGGTTAAATGATGATACCATGCCAACTTTCAACATTTTCAGAGTTCATTTGTAGTGCTTTTCAATTTCAAGGTCATTTAGCTCAAAAAATCAATAAATGCATGAAAAATAACAAATCAAGTCAGAAAGGGTTGAAAATTGATGATGTGGCTTTGAATGGTGCATTTTGAACACACCAAAAGTCTGGAGTTCAAATAAGTTCAAAAAAATGAAATCCCTTTGTAACAGATGAGTTTTCGTCCGAAACCCTTATACTTCGGAAGAGATTATCCATTTTGTACACGAAGTGCATCCAGTTTTTGTCGTAACCCTCTCAACTTTTATGCACATGCTATGTGGGTGAAATGATGATACCATGCCAACTTTCAACATTTTCAGAGTTCATTTGAAATGCTTTTCAATTTCAAGGTCATTCAGCTCAAAAAAATCAGTAAATGCATGAAAAATAACAAATGAAGTCCGAAAGGGTTGAAAATTGATGATGTGGCTTTGAATGGTGCATTTTGAACACACAAAAGTCTGGAGTTGAAATAAGTTCAAAAAAATGAAATCCCTTTGTTACAGATGAGTTTTCGTCCGAAACCCTGATACTTCGAAAGAGATTGTCCATTTTGTACACGAAGTGCATCCAATTTTTGTCGTAACCGTCTCAACTTTTTAGTACATGCTATGTGGGTGAAATGATGATACCATGCCAACTTTCAACGTTTTTAGAGTTCATTTGTAGTGCTTTTCAATTTCAAGGTCATTCAGCTCAAAAATATCAGTAAATGCATGAAAAATAACAAAACTCTAATAGCAAAAGAAATCAACTAAAAAGTTTTTATAAACCTCTAGTATTTTTTGAACTAAAATTATATAAAATTTATTCAACTAAAATTATCAAAGTATTTTCTGTTCAAAACATTAATGGCAAGAAGAAATTTTCATAAAGAAATTCTTTTGTTAAAAACTTTATTAGAAAACTAAAATAACAAAATTTGTTCTTGATTAAAACAGATATTTAAAATTACCTAAAAATTACCAAATTTAATATAATGATAAAACACAATAATGTTAAATATCTGGAAAAAGAATCACTCAAAAATCTATTTTTTTAGTAAACTTATTCACAAACTAGTAATTCACACTAATTTAAAAGAATTCAAATTTGAAAATTAATGGCACTAACAGAAAGTCTATAATTTTAGTAACCCTACAGCAAAAAACATTAAAGAAATAAAGCAAAAAAGAAAAGAAAATAAATAATGCAAAAAACAAAACAAAAAACTAGAAAAAAATGCCACCTAGTGGGCCACAACGGCCTGAATACGACTAGAAACCCCATTGGGCCAGGATTCAGGCCCGTAGCTGGCCCAGCAGGCCCACGGGCACAAGTGACAGATTAGGCCCGAAAACCTGCAGTTGAGAGGAGCTCGAGAGGGTGGGCGCAGCAGCGCTTATAAAGCACTCTCGAGCTCTTTCAACTAGCAAGGTGGGACTAAACTTTTGACGCCGGCAGCACAAGGCCATTGGTCCCGGTTGGTGGCACCAACCGGTACTAAAGGTCGCAATCGTCCTGGTTGGTGTCACGAACTGGGACCAATGCTTCGTCTATATAACTAGCACTTGTGAAATTCTTCATTCAGTTCGTCTTCCCCGCCCCGACGACGCCGCTAGGCTGCCCCTCTGCGCCTTGTCGTCGCCGTCTTCGCCCCTGCCTCCGACGTCATCCCGCGCCACCCAGACGCCGTCGCCGCCCCGCGCCCCTGCCTCCTCATCGCCCTTCGCCGCGCCCCACCCGCCCCCCTGCCTCCTCGTCGCCGCCAGTCGCCGCGCCCCTCACCGTCGCCCCCGTGCCCTACCTCTCGTTGATCATCGTCCCCTTAGTGAGCTCATATGAATTTTCCTAATTTAGATGTGTAGTTTAGATGTGTAGTTAATTGAGTTGTTGTAATTTGTTCATAAATGAATATGCAAAAGTTAGATTTTTTTTTCATATATAATGTAGATGTATATGTATGTGTATGTATGTATGGATGGATGTGTAGTTATGTTATTTTAGTTTATGTTTAGTTTAATTTTAAGATTAGGAAAATTTCATATGTGTAGTTATATTTATTTAGATGTATAGTTAATTTAGATTTTGTAATTTGTTCATAAAAATTGTGCACTTTTGTATAGAAACTTTATTTTTTTCATATGTACAAAAATGTAGAATGAAACCGAAAACAAACATATAAGAAAAAACAAAGGAAAAATGAAGAAGGAAAAGAAAACCACCCGGCTCGGCCACAACCGCATTTTCATAAAGTGTTTCCACCGTGTCCACATCGCACCGATCGAGCACCCGTGGTGAAGCAAGTATTTTTTTAAGGTAGTTCTTTGTTAAAGTGAGGGGGGACGTCGGGCGCACCCCCCGGCCCTCTCGCTCGACTAAAACTCTCGAGGACACCCAAACCCTAGAAAAAATGATGTCGGTCTCCTACCCCCTCCCGCCGCGCCCCTACCCGGTCGATAAACTCTCTTGAGGCCACCCAAATTTACCAAGTTAAAAGAGCGTTGTCGTCCAGGCCACCCTGAACCCTTGAAGCGTTGTTGAGGCCACCACAAACCCTTGAAGTGTTGCCGAGGCCACCCCAAACCCTAGAGAAGCGTCGAGGCCAGGCCACTAATATGATTCCTTATTGTTCTTAGCTAGCTAGTTCTATGTTTGCCACTAATATATCCATCTGTCATGTTTGAATAATAATTGCCATGTAGTAAATATTTGCAGAAACTATGGATCCGCACCCCCGAGACAAAGCAACAGAAGCGGTGTTGGGGGAGATAATCGCACAGGGAAGTGATGCCGTCTTGTCGCTTCTCAACGACACATGCACCGATGGTCTGGAAAGACAGGATGAAGAAGCAGGCTACGACAATGATCAAACAATGGAGGAGGAAGGACACCGTGTTGACGGCTCCGGTGATCGGATGGAGGGGGAAGGACACCGTGATGATGGCTCCGGTGACCGAATGGAGGGGGAAGGACACCGTGATGACGGCTCCGGTGACCGAATGGAGTCCGGCTAGGTATATATATTAATTAATTAAGCATGTGCTGACTATAGCTAATTGATGCATTAATTGTTTTTGGTATGTACCCATATTAACTCTCTTCTTTTTCTTCTTTTCTAGCCCTCCGGATCGAGCAACACTTCGGTAACGAGACGAGGCCCGAAGAGAAAGTTGCGCGCGGATGAAAGGTACACGATCATCGAAATTGATCGCGCTGGCCAACCAATTGAACCCCTCCGGACCAAGAAAAAATTTAATGCTCGGTGCAGGGTTCTAGTTAGGGACATGATCCCGATCAGCATCGAGAAATGGTTGAAGCCTAAGGACAAAGACTCTCAGGTGTCTTATGTCAGCGATAGGCAGAAAGATGATCTTTGGACCGCGCTGCAGGAAAATTTCACCTTTCCGCCAGAGGAGGATCTGGAGAATCCATTTAAAAGCCAATGATCAAGGCTTATGCTCTTAAGAAGATGGCTGAGCTATTCAGGAGGTGGAAGAATGAGCTGAAATCATCGTTTGTCAACCAAGACAAGACTCTAGAATTCATCGGCCGATTTGAGAAGATCAAAGATCAGTGGCCCGCATTTGTCACCATAAAGAAATCTGAGAGAGCAGCAAAGATGTCAGCGACAAACAAGAAAAATGCTGCAAAGAAGAAGCATCACCATCGCACGGGGTCAGGTGGCTACCTGAAAGCCCGGCCGTTGTGGGACAAGGCTGAGAATGACCTCATTGATAGAGGGATCGAACCAGAGACGCGACGCTGGCCAGACCGTTGCAGGACTTGGTTCTTCGGGGTTGGGGGAAAATTGGACCCTGTAACAGGGAAGTGCGTTTGGACCAACGAGCACCTGAACACACCCATCGAGAAGCTTCAGGAGTATATCGAAAAGGCGCAGCAAGGGATGTTCGCTCCAGGCAGAGAGAACGACGAGCTCACAGAGGCCCTCGGGAATCCTGAGCACCCTGGACGGACCCGAGGCACGCCAGGATCCCTTCTGTGGAAGGCTGGATTTCCCGACGCAGGGGTTACAAACACCGGAGAGGAAGAATAAAAAGGAGTTGACCCAACTATAGGCGTTGCACGCAAGGGTACAAGCGCTAGAGGAACGAGACGAGGCCCACAGCATGCGACCTGCCGAAGCTGCTACACCCGAAGCTACCCCGCCATCTCAGCGGAGAAGCAGCGCGGCTTCCACGGAGCTGCTTCAGGAGCCTATCTTCACGGCTCCTCCTAGCTACCCCGTGGATGCTATCACGGAGTCTTAGAATTGCCACCTTATGATGCAGTGGATGGAATTTAAAGTCAAGGCGGATGTTGGCTATGTTGCACCTCCTGAACCTAGCGCAACTTTTCACTGTCGGCCGATTCCAGAAGCATATGCTAGGGTGATGGTGGATGAAATCACAGAAGGATTTGAGGACCTCCAGCTTGACCATCCTACGGGTGACGGGGAGACTCGGCTGGGTTCTTGTCTGAAGACTCCATGCCTATGGCGGAAGGAGCTCATCAACCTTCCGAACTGGATGCCTCCGCCTCCTCCTCCTCCTCCAGCGAGTCAGGGCACTCCGCCTCCTCCTCCGGCGAGTGATCAGGGCACTCAGCCTCCTTCTCCGGCGCGTGGCGGCACTCCTCCTCCTTCTTCGCCTGCGCCGGTGCGCCCGAGCAGCCACCAGCCTCATCCTTCTCTGCCTCGCCAGCAAGGGCGGAAGAGACCCACCACCGCCCCAGCTGCTCTGGCGCGTCGTAGTCCTCCTCCTCATAAGCAAGGAAAGAAGACAGCCGCAGCCACTCCGTCTGCTCCAGCGTCTAGCAGTACATCTAGAGGCGGGAGGCAATACAGATTCGATCCTTCTCTGAAGACTATAGAGAAGTTACCATACGAGATGACCCCGGAGGAAAACGAGAAGATCGTGCGACACGAAGTGAGGAACTTCTTTGAAGGGGTGAAAGCAAAGAAACATCCACCTCCGGAGGAGAAGGTAGATCCAGTGAAAGTGAAGCGCACTCTGGAAGCCCTGAAGAAACCACCAAAGTCTCCGCCGAAAGGCAACTATGAGCGCATTATTGAAAGGTCATTTATCGAAGCGGAGAGGTCGGGAAGTACTGTCAGTGATCAAAGGTTAGCGGAACGACGAGCTAGGAAAAAATTGCCCAGCTAGGCGAACAAGGGAACCAATCATTCCCCCCACTCAAGGTGTCTAGCGATATCGTCACTAACGATTCGAGGATGGTGCCCGGTTATAACAATCTTGATGATTACCTGCCCGACGATGTACATTATGAATTCTTGGAGGTGGAAGAACACAGATACGAGTACAGGAAGCCTCTCGTCAAAGATGAAAGGTCTCTAACAACGATGATGCGAAGATTCCAGGATTGGTACATGAAAACCTGCAGAGAGTCTGGGGGAGGAATACTTTGACACTGAGTGTTAAAGAGGAGCATGACCTCGTTGGAACTGATCTATTGAATGTTCCATTTGAGGAGTTCTTCTAGTTTTTCAATCAGAGGGCCCTTGATAAATTAATGGTCACTTGCTACTGTCTGTAAGTACTACTTCTGTCATTAAGTCTCTATATATAGGTCAGCTCTTTCATTGCATGTATTTATAATTATCCTCACTATATTATGCAGATTGAAGATCACTGAATTGAAGAAAAGACAAATCATTAACACAAATATCACAGATGCATTTTCGGTTGAATTTAAGAAAAAAGAAACCAAGGCCAACTTGCTACGATCGTTGGTATTAAATCAAAGCAAAGCTATAATACTCTTTCCTTACAACTTCAAGTGAGTGTTACTTTCTTGTGCATATTCGGTTTCCCTTATTAGTCGAGGTTATGGTAATGTAATTGATGAGTAATGCATGTG
The DNA here is from genome assembly GCF_003073215.2 of Triticum urartu. NCBI lineage: Eukaryota > Viridiplantae > Streptophyta > Magnoliopsida > Poales > Poaceae > Triticum > Triticum urartu. The sequence goes on along the minus strand of NC_053024.1, from coordinate 468,636,814 downwards.
TGCGCAGGTTCCACTATACTCTCCTAGAGATTAAGCTCGAGTAGGGACTAGTAACCGTCTTAGACTCGAGACAAAAAGATCCCAAGGAGTATGCGGACATGACTGAAATTCTCGAGAAGTAAGTTAAATAGATCATTATCGCACCATATCGGCAACTTTGTTCACTTCCTAATATCAAGTAATTGTTTTCTTTGTCTGGCAAGGTTTGGAAAAAATTCACCTCAAAAGCTCCGGGACTGCCGAAGAAGCTGGAATTTAAACACCCGAAAGTAAGTACTACTAGCATGTTCCGCGCATCTCCTAGTGATTCAAGTGCTAGTTTCATCAATACCATTTTAGCATGCTTGCTTATCAGTTTGATTGACCTCTATTTCTTGTAAAGTGGTTGTGGCAGGAAGCTGGGAATAATTACTGTGGATACTACGTTTGCGAGTCCATCCGCCACACGACCTGTGAGCAGGGCTACACTAAAAACAATATGAAGTGCGTAAGCAATAATATTCAGAATTTAACTTCATTTACCATCTTTTGTGTTGAGTTTCATTCATTCATATATATGTATTGACCACCTTCTTCAAATTAGATGTTTCAGATGCGGGATGAACTCCTAGCACCAGATCGCGTGCGAGGAATTCAAGAGGAATTGGTGGCATTCTTTCTTGACCACGTGATCGATAAAGACGGAGAATACTATGTGGACCCTGTGTTCATATATAATTAGGGGATTATATTGTAAGAGATCTTATATTGTATATATGTAGCCAGTAGCGTCGGATAGATATACGAAAACTTGTTGTTCGACCAATCTCTCGGAGAAGGAGAGGTCAATATCACTTCTCTCTATATGCATATGTTCATGACGATCTTCTGTTTCCTTCATTTTTGCTTACTAGCTAGCGTGTCGAGTGCTCTCTATACGTATGGTACGTAGCGTCTACCAAGCACGGAGATAAGAGAGGACACTTCTCTCTATTAATTAATTAGCTACCTAACACAATATATGAAACACCTTAATTAACCATACAAAACCCCCAAATCCCCCCCCCTCAGAAAAAAACAAAAACCCTAGCCCCTGAACAGCTGACGCGTGGATGCCTATTGCTCCCGGTTGGTGCCACCAACCGAGACCAAAGGGCCTCCTGCCTGGGCTCGCCGCACCGACCACGTGGAGGCCCATCTGTCCCGGTTCGTGTAAGAACCGGGACTAAAGTCCAAGGGCATTAGTAACGACCTTTTAGTCCCGGTTCCCAAACCGGGACAAAAGGCCCTTACAAACCGGGACAAATGGCCCTTTTTCTACTAGTGGCCCCCACCCTTGTGGACAGGTGGTGGGTCCCCCTCGGTTGATTATTTAGCCAATATTTTTTATTTATTTCAAAAATATTCTCCATGAAGTTTCTGGTCATTCAGAGAACTTTTATTTCTGCACAAAAATAACACCATGGCAATTCTGCTGAAAACAAAGTCAGACTGGGTTAGTTCCATTCAAATCATGCAAATTAGAGTCCAAAACAAGGGCAAAAGAGTTTGGAAAAGTAGATACGATGGAGACGTATCAACTCCCCCAAGCTTAACCCATTGCTTGTCCTCAAGCTATTCAGTTGACAAACTGAAAGTGATAAAGAAAAACGTTTACAAACTCTGTTTGATCTTGTTGCAAATATGTAAAGTCAGCATTCAAGTTTTTAGCAAAGATTATGAACTAACCATATTCACAATAACATTTTGGTCTCACATTTACTCAAATCAATGGCATAATCAACTAGCGAGCAATGATAATAAATCTTGGATGACAACACTTTTTCAAAACAGTCATGATATGATATAACAAAATGGTATCTCGCTAGCCCTTTCTAAGACCTCAAAACATAAATGCAGAGCACCCCTGAAGATCAAGGACTGACTAGACATTGTAATTCATGGCAAAAGAGATCCAGTCACAGTCATACTCAATATCAATTAATAGCAAAGCATACAAATAAGAGGATGATGACTTAGCAATAAAACTAAATAGATATGCCCTTCGCAGAGGGAAGCAGGGACTTGCAGAGGTGCCAGAGCTGGAGTTTTAAAACAGAGATAAATAATATTTTGAGCGGTATGCTTTCATTGTCAACATAACAACCAAGAGATCTCGGTATCTTCCATACTAGATACCTTTGCTACCTCTTGAGCACTGCGTTGGTTTTCCCTTGAAGAGGAAAGGGTGATGCAGCAAAGTAGCATAAGTATTCCCCTCAGTTTTTGAGAACCAAGGTATCAATCCAGTACGAGGCCACACGCAAGTCCCTCGTACCTACACAAACAAATAAGAACCTCGCAACAAATGCGATAAAGGGGTTGTCAATCCCTTCATAGACACTTACGAGAGTGAGATCTGATGGAGATGATAAGATAATATTTTTGGTATTTTTATAATAAAGATTAAAAGTAAAGATAGAAAAATAAACGGTACTAGAAATAACTTGTTGACGGGAGATTAATATAATGGAGAATAGACCCGGGGGCCGTAGGTTTCACCAGTGGCTTCTCTCAAGATAGCATAAGTATTACGGTGGATGAACAAATTACTGTCGAGCAATTTATAGAAAAGCGAATAATTATGAGAATATCTAGGCATGATCATGTATATAGGCATCACGTCTGTGACAAGTAGACCGACTCCTGCCTGCATCTACTACTATTACTCCACACATCGACCGCTATCCAGCATGCATCTAGAGTATTAAGTTCATAAGAACAGAGCAACGCATTAGGTAAGATGACATGATGTAGAGGGATAAACTCAAGCAATATGATATAAACCCCATCCTTTTATCCTCGATGGCAACAATACAATACGTGTTAGATCCCTTTCTATCACTGGGATCGAGCACCGCAAGATTGAACCCAAAGCTAAGCACTTCTCCCATTGCAAGAAAGATCAATCAAGTAGGTCAAACCAAACTGATAATTCGAAGAGACTTGCAAAGATAACCAATCATACATAAAAGATTTCAGAGAAGAATCAAATATTGTTCATAGATAGACTTGATCATAAAGCCACAATTCATCGGATCTCGACAAACACACCGCAAAAAGAGCTACATCGAATAATTCTCCAAGAAGATTGAGGAGAACTTTGTATTGAGATCCAAAGAGAGAGAAGTAGCCATCTAGCTAATAACTATGGACCCGAAGGTCTGAAGTAAACTACTCACACATCATCGGAGGGGCCATGGAGTTGGTGTAGAGGCCCTCCGTGATCGATGCCCCCTCCAACGGAACACCGAAAAAGGCCCCAAGATGGGATCTCACGGGTATAGAAGGTTGCGGCGGTGGAAATAGGGTTTCGTGGTGCTCCTGGATGTTTTCGGGGTATATGAGTATATATAAGAGGAAGAAGTAGGTCGGTGGAGCCAAGAGGGGCCCACGAGGGGGAGGGCGCTCCCAGGGGGTAGGGTCGCCCCTGCCTCGTGGCCACCTCGTTGGTTTCTTGACGTCCACTCCAAGTCCTCTGGATCATGTTTGTTCGAAAAATCATGCCCCCGAAGGTTTCATTCCGTTTGGACTCTGTTTGATATTCCTTTTCTGCGAAACACTGAAATAGGCAGAAAAACAGGAATTTTCACTGGGCCTTGTGTTAATAGGTTAGTCCCAAAAATAATATAAAATTGTATAATAAATCTTATTAAACATCCAAAACAGAATATATAATAGCATGGAACAATCAAAAATTATAGATACGTTGGAGACGTATCAAGCATCCCCAAGCTTAATTCCTGCTCGTCCTCGAGTAGGTAAATGATAAAAACAGAATTTTTGATGTGGAATACCTTCTAGCATATTCTTCAATGTAATTTTCTTTATTATGGAATGAATGTTCAGATCCGAAAGATTCAAGATGAAAGTTTAATGTTGACATAAAAATAATAATACTTCAAGCATGCTAACAAGCAATTATGTCTTATCAAAATAACATAGCCAAAGAAATCTTATCCCTACAAAATCATATAGTTTGGCCATTCTTCATTTTTGTCACACAAAATGCTCTCATCATGCAAAACCTTGATGACAAGCCAAGCAATTGTTTCATACTTATCCTTTTCAAACTCTTTCAACTTTTACGCAATATATGAGCGCGAGCCATGGACATAGCACTATGGGTGGAATAGAATATAATGATTGAGGTTGTGTGAGAAGACAAAAAACGAGAAAGTCTCACATTGACGCGGCTAATCAATGGGCTAGGGAGATGCCCATCGATTGATGTCAATGCAAGGAGTAGGGATTGCCATGCAACGGATGCACTAGAGCTATAAATATATGAAAGCTCATGAAAGAAACTAAGTGGGTGTGCATCCAACTTGCTTGCTCACGAAGACCTAGGGCATTTGAGGAAGCCCATCATCAGAATATACAAGCCAAGTTCTATAATGAAAAATTCCCACTAGTATATGAAAGTGACAAAATAAGAGACTCTCTATCATGAAGATTATGGTGCTACTTTGAAGCACAAGTGTGGAAAAGGGATAGTAACATTGTCCCTTCTCTCTTTTTCTCTCATTTTTTATTATTTTTTTATTTGGGCCTTCTCTTTTTTTTTTCTTTCTCTTTTTTCGTCCGGAGTCTCAACCCAACTTGTGGGGGAATCATAGTCTCCATCATCCTTTCCTCACATGGGACAATGCTCTAATGATGATCATCACACTTTTATTTACTTACAACTCAAGAATTACAACTTGATACTTAGAACAAAATATGACTCTATGTGAATGCCTCCAGCGGTGTACCGGGATATGCGATGAATGAAGAGTGACATGTATGAAAAATTAAGCATGGTGGCTTTGCCACAAATACGATGTCAACTACATGATCATGCAAGGCAATATGACAATGATGATGTGTGTCATAATAAACGGAACGATGGAAAGCTGCATGGCAATATATCTCGGAATGGCTATGGAAATGCCATAATAGGTAGGTATGGTGGCTGATTTGAGGAAGATATAAGGAGGCTTATGTGTGATAGAGTGTATCATATCACAAGGTTTGGATGCACCGGTGAAGTTTGCACCAACTCCCTAGGTGAGAAAGGGCAATGCACGGTACTGAAGAGGCTAGCAATGATGGAAGGGTGAGAGTGCGTATTATCCATGGACTCAACATTAGTCATAAAGAACTCACATACTTATTCCAAAAATCTACAAGTCATCAAAACCAAGCACTATGCGCATGCTCCTAGGGGGATAGATTGGTAGGAAAAGACCATCGCTCGTCCCCGACCGCCACTCATAAGGAAAGCAATCAAAGAACACCTCATGCTTCAAATTTGTCACACAACGTTTACCATATGTGCATGCTACGGGACTTGCAAACTTCAACAAAAGTATTTCTCAATTTCACAATTACTCAACTAGCACACCTCTAATATTACCACATTTATACCTCAAAACAACTATCAAGTATCAAACTTCTCTTAGTATTTAATGCACTTTCAGGTTTTTATCTTGGATGCCTATCATATTAGGACTAATTTTATAACCAATGCAAATTAACATGCTGTTCTAAAGGACTCTCAAAATAATATAAGTGATGCATGAGAGATCAATAATTTCTATAAAATAAAACCACCACCCTGCTCTAAAAGACATAAGTGAAGCCCTAGAGCAAAATTATCTAACTCAAAAGATATAAGTGAAGCACAAAGAGTATTCTAATGAATTCCGATTCATGTGTGTCTCTCTCAAAAGGTGTGCATAGCAAGGATGATTGTGGTAAACTAAAAAACAAAGACTCAAATCATACAAGACACTCCAAGCAAAATACATATCATGTGGTGAATAAAAATATAGCTCCAAGTAAAGTTACCGATGGACGAAGACAAAAGAGGGGATGCCTTCCGGGGCATCCCCAAGCTTAGGCTTTTGGTTGTCCTTGGATTTTACCTTGGGGTGCCTTGTTCATCCCCAAGCTTAGGATCTTTCCACTCCTTGTTCCACAATCCATCAAATCTTTACCAAAACTTGAAAACTTCACAACACAAAACTTAACAGAAAATCTCGTGAGCTCCGTTAGCGAAAGAAAACAAAACACCACTTCAAGGTACTGTAATGAAATCATTCTTTATTTATATTGGTGTTAAAACTACTGTATTACAACTTTTCAATGGTTCATAAACTCCATTACAGCCATAGATTCATCAAAATAAGCAAACAACACACGAAAAACACAATCTGTCAAAAACAGAACAGTCTGTAGTAATCTGTAGGTTTCGAATACTTGTGGAACCCCAAAAATTCTAAAATAAATTGTTGGACGTGAGAAATCTACCTATTAATTATCTTCAAAAAGAATCAACCTAATCTCACTCTCCAGTAAAAAATCGCAGCAAATCTCGTGAGTGCTAAAGTTTCTGTTTTTTACAGCAAGATCGCAAAGACTTTCCCCAAGTCTTCCCAAAGATTCTACTTGGCACAAACACTAATTAAAAGCATAAAACTACATATAAACAGAGGCTAGATGAATTATTTATTACTAAACATAATCAAAAAGCAAGAAACAAAAATAAAATTGGGTTGCCTCCCAACAAAAGCTATTGTTTAACGCCCCTAGCTAGGCATAAAGGCAAGGATAGATCTAGGTATTACCATTTTGGTATGCAATCCATATGTAGCTCTCATAATAGATTAATAAGGTAATTTAATTTTCTTTCTAGGAAATTTTTCCATGCCTTTCCTTAATGGAAATTGGAATCTAATATTCCCTTCTTTCATATCAATAATTGCACCAATCGTTCTAAGGAAAGGTCTACCAAGAATGATAGGACATGAAGGATTGCAATCTATATCAAGGAAAATGAAATCTACAGGCACATAATTCCTATTTGGAACAATAAGAACATCATTAATTCTTCCCATAGGTTTCTTAATGGTGGAATCCGCGAGATGCAAGTTTAAAGAACAATCATCAAATTCACGGAAACCTAGCAAATCACACAAGGTTTTAGGAATCGTGGAAACACTAGCACCCAAATCACACAAAGCATAGCATTCATGATCTTTAATTTTAATTTTGATAGTAGGTTCCCACTCATCATAAAGTTTTCTAGGGATAGAAACTTCCAATTCAAGTTTTTCCTCATAAGATTGCATTAAAGCATCAACGATATGTTTAGTAAAAGCCTTATTTTGACTATAAGCATGCGGAGAATTTAGCACGGATTGCAACAAGGAAATACAATCTATTAAAGAACAATTATCATAATTAAATTACTTGAAATCCAAAATAGTGGGTTCATTGCTATCTAAAGTTTTGACCTCTTCCATCCCACTTTTACCAATTTTTGCATCAAGATCTAAAAACTCTGAATCATTGGGACGCCTTCTAACTAAAGTTGACTCATCTCCAGTCCCATCATTATCAAGATTCATATTGCAAAACAAAGATTTAATAGGAGACACGTCAATAACTTTTAGATCTTCATCCTTATTATCATCAAGTTCTTCTGGTTTGGCGGCCATCTTATTAACTAAGGTGGCCTACTTATCCGACATCTGGGCTATTAAGTTTTCGAGATGAGCGAACTGAGATTTCGGACCATAAAATTCTTTAGACATATCATCGAGCTCTTTATTCATGTACCCCATAAAACTTTTTTGTTCTTTAAGCTCATTTCTAAAGAAATTATTATGCTCAAACTGCAAGGACATAAAACTTCTAATGTTATTTTCAATTTCTTCCAACCTTCTAAGGTGAGGATCAAAACTTTTTGGTAAGGCCATCGTGGCAAACAATCCAACACACAAGCAAACAAGAAGCAAGCGAAAGAAAAAGCGAACGGAAAAGAGAGCGAATAAAATGGCAAGGGTGAACTCGGGGAGAGGAAAACGAGAGGCAAATGGCAAATAATGTAATGCGAGGGATAAGAGTTTGTGATGGGTACCTGGTATGTCTTAACTTGTGCGTAGACTCCCCGGCAACGGCGCCAGAAATCCATCTTGCTACCTCTTGAGCACTGCGTTGGTTTTCCCTTGAAGAGGGAAGGGTGATGCAGCAAAGTAGTGTAAGTATTTCCCTCAGTTTTTTAGAACCAAGGTATCAATCCAGTAGGAGACTACACGCAAGTCCCTCGTACCTACACAAACAAATAAGAACCTCGCAACTAACGTGATAAAGGGGTTGTCAATCCCTTCACGGTCACTTACGAGAGTGAGATCTGATAGAGATGATAAGATAATATTTTTGGTATTTTTATAATAAAGATTAAACGTAAAGATAGCAAAATAAACGGTACTAGAAATAACTTGTTGACGGGAGATTAATATAATGAAGAATAGACCCGGGGGCCATAGGTTTCACTAGTGGCTTCTCTCAAGATAGCATAAGTATTATGGTGGATGAACAAATTACTGTCGAGCAATTGATAGAAAAGCGAATAATTATGAGAATATCTAGGCATGATCATGTATATAGGCATCACGTCTGTGACAAGTAGACCGACTACTGCCTGCATCTACTACTATTACTCCACACATCGACCGCTATCCAGCATGCATCTAGAGTATTAAGTTCATAAGAACAGAGTAACGCATTAGGTAAGATGACATGATGTAGAGGGATAAACTCAAGCAATATGATATAAACCCCATCTTTTTATCCTCGATGGCAACAATACAATACATGTCGGTTCCCTTTCTGTCACTGGGATCGAGCACCGCAAGATTGAACCCAAAGCTAAGCACTTCTCCCATTGCAAGAAAGATCAATCTAGTAGGCCAAACCAAACTGATAATTCGAAGAGACTTGCAAAGATAAGCAATCATACATGAAAGATTTCAGAGAAGAATCAAATATTGTTCATAGATAGACTTGATCATAAACCCACAATTCATCGGATCTCGACAAACACACCGCAAAAAGAGTTACATTGAATAGATCTCCAAGAAGATCGAGGAGAACTTTGTATTGAGATCCAAAGAGAGAGAAGAAGCCATCTAGCTAATAACTATGGACCTGAAGGTCTGAGGTAAACTACTCACACATCATCGGAGGAGCCATTGAGTTGATGTAGAGGCCCTCTATGATCGATGCCCCTCCTGCGAAGCACCGGAAAAGGCCCCAAGATGGGATCTCATAGGTACAGAAGGTTGCGGCAGTGGAAATAGGGTTTCGAGGTGGTCCTGGATGTTTTCAGGGTATGTGAGTATATATAGGAGGAAGAAGTAGGTCGGTGGAGCCATGAGGGGCCCACGAGGGGGAGGGCGCGCCTAGGGGGTAGGCGCGGCCCCTGCCTCGTGGCCACCTCGTTGGTTGCTTGATGTCCACTCCAAGTCCTCTGGATCACGTTTGTTCCAAAAATCACGCTCCCGAAGGTTTCATTCCGTTTGGACTCCGTTTGATATTCCTTTTCTGCGAAACACTGAAATAGGCAGAAAAAACAGCAATTTGCACTGGGCCTTGGGTTAATAGGTTAGTCCCAAAAATAATATAAAAGTGTATAATAAAGCCCATTAAACATCCAAAACAGAATATATAATAGCATGGAACAATAAAAAATTATAGATACATTGGAGACGTATCAACCTTATAGGCGGTTCCCAAACAGAATGGTAAAGTTTATACTCCCCCACCACCAACAAGCACATTCCACGGCTGGTATGAAACAATGGGTACCGTTCAACTAACAACAGTCCTGGGGGAGTTTTGTTTGCAATTACATTTTGATTTGATTTGAGCATGGGACTGGGCATCCCGGTTACCAGCCATTCTCTCGTGAATGATGAGCGGAGTCCACTCATCGTGAAAATAACCCACCTAGCATGGAAGATACTGACAGCCCCCGGTCGCCACATGAGCGATTCGGGCATACAAAACAGATTATTATTTGAAGGTTTAGAGTTTGGCACATGCAAATTTACTTGGAATGGCAGGTAAATACCGCATATAGGTAGGTATGGTGGACTCATATGGAACAACTTTGGGTTTATGGAAGTGGATGCACAAGCAGTATTCCCGCTTAGTACAAGTGAAGGCTAGAAAAAGACTGGGGAGCGACCAACTAGAGAGCAACAACAGTCATAAACATGCATTGAGAGTAACCAACATTGAATGCAAGCTTGAGTAGGATATAAATTACCATGAACATAAATATCGTGGAGGCTATGTTGATTTCGTTTCAACTACATGCGTGAACATGTGCCAAGTCAAGCCACTCGAATCATTCAAAGGAGGATACCATCCTATCATACCACATCACAACCATTTTAAAAGCATGTCGGCACGCAAGGTAAACCATTATAAACTCCTAGCTAAGTAAGCATGGCATGAATAACTATAATCTCTAATTGTCATTGCAAGCATGTTTCATTCATAATAGGTTGAATCTAGAACGATGAACTAATCATATTTACAAAAAAAGATAGGTTGAGTTCATACCAGCTTCCCCTCATCTCAATCATTTCATCATATATCGTCATTATCGCCTTTCACTTGCACAACCGAACGGTGTGGATAATAATAATAGTGCACGTGCATTGGACTAAGTTGGAATCTGCAAACATTTATTCAAAGGAGAAAACAAGGTAATATTGGCTCTTTGTTAGATCAACAATAATGCATATGAGAGCCACTCAACATTTTCATTGTGGTCTTCTCCTCTCGACCCCCAAAGAAAAGAAAAGAATTTCAAAGAAACACAATGAAATATTTTCGGAGTTCTTTTTTCTGAAGAAAGTAAAACAAGAATGAGAAAAACTATTACACAGGAAAGCTCCCAACAAGCAAAAGAAGAACGAGAAATATTTTTGGGTTTTATTTTAATACTACTACTAATTAAACATGGAAAGTAAACTAAAAAGAAGCTATAACTATTTTTTGGTTTTTCTCAAAGTTTTTCAAACACACAAGAAGAAAACGAGAAAACGAAATAAACTAACATGGATAATACAATGAAAAAGTATGAACACAAACAACTGGAACGACTGTGTGAAGATGAATGTAATGTCGGTGAGAAATACGTACTCCCCCAAGCTTAGGCTTTTGGCCTAAGTTGGTCTAGGGCCACGATTGGCCTGGATTGTATCCGAAATTATAGTTGGGGTTGTACTGTGCTGCGGCAGCTGCCGCTTGGCGAGCTACATCTTGGAGGCGAGCGGCCTCCGTTGCTTTCTCATACTCGTTCGCCTCCTCTCTAGTTATAAAATATCTCCCATTTACCTAAAAGTTAAAGAAGGCAGGAGCAGGAAGGGTAATATGGACAGCACGCCGTCTGTCAAAGATTAGTCGGTACTGGAGGGACTGTTCGTACCTCTCACGAAACTGGTAGCGTACCAAAGCATTATAATCTAGAAAAGCAGGTGGCAACTCAATGTCATTCCCTCTTATGGGTACACCGAGATAATTAGCTAAATGAGTTGCATAAATCCCACCAAATAAATCTCCATCTTTAGCATTAAGATGTAACCTCCTTGCAATAATGCCCCCCAAGTTATAATGCTTATCACCTAACACCGCACACTTGAGGACACTAAGATCCGGAACGCAAAGGTCGAAATGCTCATGCTTACCATTAACGCATCTACCTATAAAGATAGCAAAATAATGTATGACAAGAAAGTGAATGCTCCCTATGGTAGCTTGTGTGATATTTCTAGTTTCTCCCACAGTGATGCTAGCAAGGAAATCATTGTATTCAGCTTTGTGAGGCTCACTAAGAAGGCCCCATTGTGGGATTTTGCAATCAGTATTAAAATCCTCAAATCCATGGTATATGATTTATCATAAAGATCAAAGAAAACAGTATGGGTATTGCGCTTAGATGAAAACTCAAACCTCCGCACAAAGGAATCGGTGAGGTAATAGTATTGTCGGCACTTATCTGACACGAAGTCCTCAAAGCTGGCATTTTGTGCGTATGCATCAAACTCATCCTTGAAACATGCATGAACCATGAATTCATCCAACGACCATTCACAAAGCCGCACTTGAGCTTCCCTTGGTGGTTCAAGGTCCGGCTCGCATATCGCGAGCCTCGGTGCTTGCTTCCTCGAAGAACTACCTTGGTACATTTTCCTAGACATTTTTCTTCCTCTGAAAAATTTCTGAAATTTTTAGTGACTCAAAAAAATAAAATTGAACCAAACTCAACTAAATTGATAGCAACTACTCCTACAAGTGTCTAGAGGCTATATCATGCATCAAAACTACTTTGGACCATATAAATTTGACATGCAAGCTCAAGAACAAGGTCACCACAGCAGCAAAAATTTGCAATAAATAAAGCACTAGAACAAAAACTAATTGGACCATTGGAGGAGTCACATACCGGAGAACAATCCCCCGAAACAATTTTGTAAATGGAGCTTTGCACAAGGAGATCGAAAATGGCAGCAAGATGAGTAAGAACACGGGTTTGAGCTACATGATGATTTTTTCTGGAGGAAGACGAAGTGGATGGGTACTGGAATAAGTGGAGGGGACCCACAAGGCAGGGGGCATGCCCAGGGGGTAGGACGCGCCCTCCGCCCTTGGGGTCCACTGGTGCATGTTTAGTGCCAGAAATTCTTAAATATTCTATAAAAAATCATACTAAATTTTCTGGGCATTTGGAGAACTTTTATTTTCGGGACATTTTTTATTTCACAGATAATTTAAAAAACAGACAGAAAATACTATTTTGCTTTATTTATTCCAAATAACAGAAAGTAAAACATAGGTATAGAAAGTTGTGCCTTCTAAATTCATCCATCTCAGCTCATCAAAAGGAATCCATTAACAAGGTTGATCAAGTCTTATTAACAAATTTCTTTCGAATGACATGAAACCGTAGAATTTTTGAATAACACTAGGTTACCTCAACGGGGATATGCACGTCCCCAATAATAAGAATATCATATTTATTTTTGACAGTAGGAAGAGGGAATTCAAAACCTCCAATAATAATAGTTGAAATTTTTCCAATAGAATTGATACTATGAACTTGAGGTTGTTTCTTCGGAAAGTGTCTTGTATGCTCATTACCATTAACATGAAAAGTGACACTGCCTTTGTTGCAATCAATAACAGCCCCTGCAGTATTCAAAAAGGGTCTGCCAAGGATGATAGACATACTCTCGTCCTCGGGAATATCAAGAATAACAAAGTCTGTTAAGTTAGTAACGTTTGCAACCACAATAGGCACATCCTCACAAATACCGATGAGTATAGCAGATGATTTATCATCCATTTGCAAAGAGATTTTAGTAGGTGTCAACTTATTCAATTCAAGTCTACAATATAAAGAGAAAGGCATAACACTAACACCAGCTCCAATATCACATAAAGCAGGTTTAACATAGTTCCTTTTAATGGAGCATGGTATAGTTGGTACTCATGGATCTCCAAGTTTCTTTGGTATTCCACCCTTAAAAGTATAATTAGCAAGCATGGTGGAAATTTCAGCCTCCAGTATCTTTATTTTATTTGTAACAATATCTTTCATATACTTAGCACAAGGAGGCATTTTAAGCATATCAGTCAAATGCATACACAAAAAGATAGGTCTAAGCATTTCAGCAAAGCGCTCAAAATCCTCATCATCCTTTTTCTTGGATGGCTTAGGAGGAAATGGAATGGCTTTCTAAACCCATGGTTATCTTTCTTTACCATGCTTCCTAGCAACGAAGTCTCTCTTATCATAACGTTGATTCTTTGATTGTGGGTTATCAAGATCAACAGCAGGTTCAATCTGTACATCATTATCATTACTAGGTTGAGCATCAACATGAACATCATTATTAACATTATCACTAGGTTCATGTTCATTACCAGATTGTGTCTCAGCATCAAAAATAGAAATATCATTTGGATTCTCATGTGTGTCTATAACAAGTTCACTGGAAGCATGCAAAGTCCTATCAGTTTTCTTCTTCTTTTTATTACTAGGACTAGGTGCATCCGTATTAATTCTCTGAGAATCCTGCTCAACTCTTCGGATGGCCCTCGGGATACAAAGGTTCCTGGGTCATTTACCACCTCTAGTCATAACCCTAACAGCATTATCATTACTCTTACTATTCAAATCATTCGGCAAATCATCTTGTGCCTTAAGTACTTGTTCTACTTGAGTTGTAACCATGGAAGCATGTTTACTAATAAGCTTAAGATCATTAATAGTTCTACTCATATAATCACCCAAGTAGTCAAGCATGTGAGCATTACGCTTCAATTGTCTACTAACATAAGCATTGAAATTTTCTTGTTTAACAATAAAATTATCAAACTCATCCAAGCATTGACTAGCAGACTTATTATGAGGAATATCACCTTCATAAAATCTATAGAGAGAGTTTACCTCTACTACCTATGTTGGGTTATCAAGACCATGTATTTCTTCAATAGGCGGTAAATTCTTAACATCTTCAGCTTTAATACCTTTTTCTTTCGTAGATTTCGTTGCCTCTTGCATATCTTCAGGATTGAGAAATAGAATACCTCTTTTCTTTGGAGTTGGTTCAGGAAGTGTCCAATCATTATCATTACTCAATATATTATTCAATAGCAATTTAGCTTGCTCAATAGTTCATTCCCTGAAAACGCAACCAGCACAACTATCCAGGTGGTCTCTAGAAGCATTGATTAGTCCATTGTAAAAGATATCAAGTATTTCATTTTTCTTGAGAGGATGATCAGGAAAAGCATTGAGTAATTGGAGAAACCTCCCCCAAGCTTGTGGGAGACACTCTTCTTCAATTTGCACAAAGTTAAATATTTCCTTTAAAGCAGCTTGTTTCTTATGAGCAGGGAAACATTTTTCAGAGAAATAGTAAATCATATCCTGGGGACTACGCACACAACCAGGAGCAAGAGAATTAAACCATAACTTAGCATCACCCTTTAACGAGAAAAGAAACAACTTAAGAATATAGTAATAGCGATTTTTTTCCTCATGAGCAAATAGGGTGGCTATATCATTCAATTTAGTAAGATATGCCACAACAGTTTCAGATTCATAACCATAGAAAGGATCAGATTCATCCAAAGTAATTAACTCAGGATCGACAGAG